>NW_008608199.1:0-322 GCF_000691845.1 Merops nubicus
CTCTACTCTGTCCAGTGCATGTTACCAGCACACATATCACTTATGCTGGCTTGCTTTTGAGCTCCTATTTACTGCCAAATCTGGCAATCTACCTCCTCTAGGGTTAGGACCTGACTTGGCAGTCTGAGCCACAGGGGCTGTGAACTGAGCTCCAGCCTGTTGCAGGAGTTGCATTGAACAACACAAGAGCTGCATGCTGTCTCTTTCTAAGACCTGCCTTATGGGCTCAGTAGTCCCAGAATATGGTGTTTACATGCTTCTCTGCCTCTCTCCACAGAACGTCCTGGAGCTGACAGTCTGTGATGAGGATACTTTCACGCCA
>NW_008608199.1:691-943 GCF_000691845.1 Merops nubicus
GGGCGGGGGTGGAACCAACCCCAGCCCCTGTTCTGGGCAGCTGCCCTGACACTTGGGCCAGTAGCTCCCTAGTGGTAACTCCTCTCAGCTTCACCATGGATTTTGTCCAGTGCTTTCAAGCAATATGCTAGGTAAATTATTATATAGTCTCATGAAAATGTATCTTTTTTTTTTTTCCTCCTTCTGATAAACAGCTCCCCCCCCAAATCGATTTACGATCTTTCATTACAGGGTTACAAAATTCTTTTAGGG
>NW_008608200.1:0-18909 GCF_000691845.1 Merops nubicus
CCTTTGGAAGGCCCTTCCAACCCAAACATGATTCTGTGCTCCTCACCCAGGACGTGGCTGTGCTGCTAACAAACCCCAGCCCCTGGAGCACCGTGTCTGGCTCTGGTTTTGTGGCTGTCTGGGCCAGGCTCATGGCCAGTGTGTGCCTTTCATGGGATCTCCAGAAGAAAAGGAGGCTGGGGAGGGAGTTTGTCAAGACTGTTTTCTTGTGTCCCAGGGCTCTGCAGTGACACTATCAAGGGAGGTGGGTAATTACAGAATCAGACTGGTTTGGGTAGGAAGGGACCTTTCAAGGTCATCCAGTCCAGCCCCCCTGCAGGGAGCAGGGACATCCCAACTAGAGCAGGGTGCTCAGAGCCCCGGCCAACCTCCCCTGGAATGGTTCCAGGGATGGGGCAGCGACCACCTCTCTGGGCAGCCTGGGCCAGGGGCTCACCACCCTCAGCAGCAAAAATTTCTTCCTAATATCTAACCTAAATCTGCTCACTTTCAGTTTGAACTAATGGATGTGTGCAGCAGGGCTGGCACTTCTGGCAAGGCAAAAGCCCGTGGCCAGGAGTTTTCCAGCCCCACCTGAGCCCAGCAGTGGGTGATGCCCAGGGTGGTGGGCACAGGGCTGAAGGGGCAGCACCCAGGGAAAGCCTTTCAGATAAATTGCTTAAATCAGCTTTCCCAATAAAACATTTCTGCCCAGCTCTTGGGTAATGGCAGTTTCTTGTCACTCCTGTTGTAATGTTTCAGCAGCCCACGGTTACTGGTCGTGGCTGCTGCGCCCTGGTCCTGGTGGGTGTCACTGTCCCCATGGCACAGGGACACAGGCCTGAGCCTCAGCAACCCCGGGTCAGCTGTAGCATGTTGGTGGAAATACACCAAAGATGAAGAGGGGGGGACATGTCAACATGCACAGAAATCCTGCTGGTGAGGCAGCAACTGTCACCTTGGCCAGAGCCTTCTGGCATTAGCTCCCTGAGGGAGAACAGACCCTGCCCAGCCCAGGGGACCATCTGCATCCCCCCAGGCACCTCAGAACCAGAGCCCTGCTTTGGGCTGACTACGAGAACGAGTGCCTTGAATGCTTTCCAGCTTGGAGGCAGGGCTTTGGGTAATAAACACAAAGGTTCCTTTGGACTTAATGCCACAAAGTCACAAAGAAACACTGCAATGGCTGTTGTGACATGGTGCCTTCTACCCAGCACCAGCACAGCTCCAGGTGGGGCTCCTGCCCTCCCAGGATTGATTCCACATGGAAGAAGGGCACTTTCTCCCTTAAATAACAACAACAAGACTTTACACTGCAAAATGAAAACTTTCATTGTTTTATTCTTGACTGCAGCTGTTTACAGAAATATAGTTGCGAGTATACAAATGTCCCAATAGAAGCAAAATATTTTTATTTTTTAATATTCAACAAGTTATCACAGGATAGCTAAAAACATAGATGCAAATAAAATATCCCCTCATAGAACAAACTGAAAACACTGGGTATCAGTGCCTTGAAAATCCCAACTACGAAAGCCATATACACAGAAATGCACAAAGGAGTATCTGCTGCTACTTCCACGCTGCAGGACAGTGGCAGAGGCAGCTCAGCGGTCGACCAGTGAGCGGCGGCTCAGCAGCTGCTACAGAGGTGGAAAGCTCTGCTCGAGGGGGCTGGAGCTTACTCGCCGACAGGGAGCTCAAATGTGGATTTCTTCTAATCACCTCCTTTCAAACAGTGTCATGAATTAAAAAAAGCTTCAGGAATGCTGTGGTCTGCTAAGCAGGACACTGGAATGTGCTCCTGGTTCTGCAGCACCCAGACGTGCCACTCGCTGTCCTTCCCAAGGGACCTTCCGAGCCCCGGGACCCACCTGCACAAGGGAGGCTGGGACTGGGCTCAGCTGGGGGGGCAGCTCCAGGGGCTGAAAAGAACTGAGGCTGTTTACAGTGACCTGAACCCAGGACCCTTCTCTGACCCGAAGCTGGGGGGCAAGTGCCCACGCTGGGAGCACTTCAGGGGGGCTGCTGTTCAGGCAAAGGGAGCAGAGATGGGGACATGCTTCTTGAACTGGGAGCACTGGGGTCCCAGCCAAGCACTCCGAGAGCGTCAGCGAGTCTCCCACAGCGAGCAGGGAAGTCCTCAGGTTCCTCCCCTTGTCCCAACGCACCTGAGCGTTGTGAGGCAGTGTCAGGAAGTGTAAGAGCAAAACTGACTGATCTCTGGAAACGGCGAAGATCAGACCTGCAAACCTCAGAGAGGAGGAATAAGGACACTGGCCTTTGGTTTGGCAGAGGTGCTTTGATGGAGCCTGCCCCTGGACAACGGCATCTAACGATGGCCCTCGGGTCACACTGCAGTGGAACACGCCTGACTGGGCATGAGGAGTCGTGGTAGACAAAATACACGGTGCTGGTTTTACAGTCTGTGTTTCTTTTAGAGAGAGTTTCATCTCTCGCATGATCTGTATGAAATCAGTGCAAGTGGGGCACGGTTCCTCACAGCTGGAAACCAAAGAGCTGCCACCACCTTTCCTGGAGAGAGTTTTCTAGATAGTGACTGCTGCAGTACAATGTCAGTAAAACCAAAATAATTTAAAGGTGTCTGCCTTTATGAGAATAGAGGAATGATGGATTAAGCTTCCCTCTCCTGACCCAAACCAGCCCAGCTGAGCCACAGCCAGGATCCTCTCCTGCACGACGATGACCCGTACCCCTCCTGGGAGAGCTGCTGGGGTCAGCCCAGCCACCACCACTCCCTCCCGACGCGAGCTGCTGGGAGACCGAGCACGGAGAAGGTCCTGGAGTTGGGAATTCTTGAGGGGAGCTGGTGGGGAGCACGTGGCTGCCACCAGCCGCTTCCCGAGCCCATCCCACGGACAGGCTCCCCCCCAGGAACCAGCCCTGCCCTTTTGCTGACACCACAGCTGCAGCGACTGATAAAAACATAGAAAAATACAAAAAAATGAACAGATCTCCACGGAGATCAGCGACGCGACGTTCACAAGCAGAGCAAGCTCCTAAGCAACGCTGCCAACAGTGCCACAGGTACTGAAAGGTGTCTGTACAGCTAGTCATGAGTTACTACAAAACCCTCAGTAAAGAACCTCGTACTAAGGAAAAGTAATGTTATTTCATGTTTATATAAAAATGTAAATATAACTGTATTCTATGCGTGTGCCTACTATTTATAGATAAGATATGAGTCCTCTATATACATATATATACCACTAGAATATACAGGCGTTGGGTATTTACATACCTACACGGGCTGCAGGGAGGAGCAGCCTCTCCCCGGGCAGCCCCCCCAGAGCCCCCGCTCAGCCCGGCAGCGCTGTGAGCCACGTCCACAGGGGCTCATTTCCCCTCGTACCTGACCACGGCCGGGCCCCCAGCAGCAACCCCCACGGACGCCTGGGCTCGGGGCACTGCCCACTCTGAGTGCCCACACACAGCGCTCGCCGCCTGCCCCAAACGAGTACTCCAAGTGAAAACAAACCCCCAACAAACAAAGCACCTCAGGACTCGTTTCCGTTTAGCTCCCACAATAACGGAGCTGCCGCCTGACCCTGGAACACAAACCACCTACTCCCTGAAAATGAACTCTGTGCTGATGAGAAGCCACCAGTGATCCACATTCCCTCTTCCTCCCCTCCAGCCACAGCTCGCAGCTCAGGGCACACTGAGCACCTCAGCCTCCTCCTTCCTGCTCCCAACACTCACAGGAATGTCCTGAAGCCCTCGTGCTCTTCTCCCACCACCACCTGAGCCAGGAACCCAGCAGAAAACTCCCTTCTCCCTCTTTGTGCACGGGCACACACACGTCCGCACACACACCCACCCTCGGGGGCAGCTGCGGGGAGCTGTTTTAGTCCAGTACAACAGTGTTGATTTTGCTTTTTAATAAATCATCTTTCCTGCTACTCAGCTAGTGATTTAAACTATGTTTGATGACAAATGCAAGCTTCTGACTTTGTGTTCCTTCTGAAGACTCTGGAAAGGCAATAGGAATAGAAAATCTGCTCAGACAAGTTTTGGTTTTAGAAACTATAATCCTAAATCGGAATCATAGAACCACAGACTGGTTTGTGTGGGAAGGGACCTTTCAAGGTCATTGAGTCCAACCCCCTGCAGGGAGCAGGGACATCCCAACTAGAGCAGGGTGCTCAGAGCCCCGGCCAACCTCACCTGGGATGGTTCCAGGGATGGGGCAGCGACCACCTCTCTGGGCAACCTGGGCCAGGGGCTCACCACCCTCAGTGTCAAAAATTTCTCCCTTCTCTCTAGTCTACATCTCCCCTCTAAAACACAACAGAAGCTTAAAAATATTTAAAAAATAAAAAAATGCAACTTATCTAAGGTAGGGGAATGTCCACTGGTACAGCTGCCCAGACTCTGTACTTCCAGTAAAAAAAAAATACCAAAGTGACAAAAGCTCAACTGTTGGTGCTTTACCCTGTCTTAAAACTACACAAGGAAGGAACTACCCTGTCTGTGACTAAAAGTAACTGTAATAAAATGACTGGTGATTAAACATCCACTTCAGAACAGCGAGGCTGAAATTACCTCTTCAGCTTTTTATATTAAAATAATCGCAAAGCACTCAGCTTGAACAACTGCTGAAAGCCCAGACAGCAAAGAGGCAATTAATAACACAACATGGACCTGCTAATTAAGCACAAAGCACCAGTAACTTCCTGCCAGAGGAGATGTTCAGCTGCTAACAGTGTATGGTGTCAGTCACGTGAGAGACCTCTATCTGCAGCTACATCCATGCACAGTGTCCAAGCAGCCAGGAGCAGGCGTGTGGAGCCACGACAAGACCAATGGCTGATCTGTGCCCAGAAATGGCTGATCTGTGCCCAGAATGATCTGTGCTCCCTGCACCGTGTGCCCGTGGGGCCTCGGGGGCTGAGGAGCACAGCCCATGCTCAACCTGGAGGGTTGGGCTTCATGAGTCTTTCCAGAGCCAGCTCGAGCAGCAGAAAGCACGAGCTGGGGCAAACCCCCCAGCAAGGCAGCTCTGTGGGTTTTCAGTCTTCCCCTGGTAACGGAGAATCACAGAAGGGTTTAGGTTGGAAGGGACCTTTAAAGGTCCAACGTCCCTGCTGTGAGCAGGAACAGCTTCTGTAGTTAATTGCTGCTGCATGGATATGACAGTGACTTCCCCTGTAAAACCATGTCAGGAATTTTAAATTTACAGAGACTAGTATCTCAGGATCTCCTAACTCCCTCAGCTCAAGCAGACCCGACGTGATGCCACCGCCCCCCCAGCCCCTTCTGCCAGCGGGCGCGTAGTGCGAGCGTGCAGAGGAGCAAACGCAGGGCTGAGAAAACCCCAGCAGAGCAAGCTCTGATTAGCAACTGCTTAAACCACAGAGGTCAACGTTCAGGACACTGATAAAATCCAGACGTGGCTCACGCTGTGCCTGGCTCTTCCTGCCATGAAATCCCACAGCCTGTCTCTGAGCTCTGGACTGGTTTATCAGACCTCCCTCAATCCTCTGTAACAGCTGCTTCCAGATTCTTCAGGCACTAATCGACCGCTGAGCAATCTCTCCATTCATAAGACAAATACTTTTTGTAACCAAATCACATGTTCAAAGTGTTGTACATTTAAACACTGACCTAAAATGAACAAGAGAAGTTTAACACACGGAAGGTGTTACCCAGAAGTGAAAAATGTGACAGCACAGCCCTTTTTTTTTTTCTTTTTTTAATATATTTTTTTTTTACATTATTTTTTTTCTCTTCTCTTTATAAGCGACCTAAAATACGCACACAAATCCAACATACCCTTCCCCTGGAGCTGCAGCAGTCCTGGTATGAGGTTCTCTTTTGGACACCCATCTTGTTAATGGAGAATTGGTCCCCGGTGACTTGGCACTGACTGACAGCACTTCAAGGTGAGGATACACCCTGCGGGACGACGCAGCGAGCTGAAGCAGCACACGAAAGGATTCACCATCCCTGTGACGACTCCTGGGTACAAAGGCCCCGGGTGACACCCAGCAGCCTGTCCTGGGACTGCCATCCTGCCAACGCCACCAGCTCGGGTTGGGCAGCTGGCGATCGACTCCCACGCCCACCGGGACGTTGTTTCGGTCCATAACTCTGAGTCTCCTACAGAGCCACGTACAGCATTTCGTCAACGCTGCGAGATCGCTGCTTTCGTGTCATGAACCATAACAGGAGTTTGTTAGTATTCTGGCTTAGCAGGAAATTTTTTTAAAAAATTAAAAAAAAATAAAATAAAAAAAAATAATCACGGAAAGAAAAGGATGGTTGGGGGTTAAAAGCAGCTCTGGACATTACGAAGCAGGGAATTCTTTTTATCATGATTAAAATTTTAAACATTTTAGCATAATCATAAATTAAGAGTTAAAACGCAGAGGCGCTAGTAATAAAATATTAAATAGAGGGTGACAGTGGCTGAAAGCTGAATGGCTCACTCTGAACGAAACCCCGTCGTTCAGCACGCCTACGGGCTCCCTTACGAGACCGTGCTGCTGAGTGACAGACACATCAAAGCACACAGGGAAGCTTCTCACGGCCAGTTGGAACAACAAACTGCCTGATGGAATGGCGAGAGATGAACAAGTTATTTATGTTGCAAAAAGTACTTAAATACTCAATAAAGACATAACAAACCCCACCCCGCCCCACTGTTATCAGACGCCACGTTGTGGTAGAACATCAGACAAACTCACAAATTTACCACAAAAATGTGTGGCAAAAAGAATATTTTATATATATGTATATATATAAATTTTTATATTTATGCCAATGTACTCACTCAGTACAAATAGCAAAATAGTTATACCATTTCCTAAATACAAAATATAGCTTTCCAAAAAAATGAAACACACATTAGATATAAACCATCCAAAACTTGAACGATTGAAAACTGTATTCAAAATTAAATGACCCAGAGCAGGTCTCTTTCTGAAAAGTTCCCTTCATATCGGCAAGAAGCCTTACTACTGAAAACGTAATTCAATGCCTCTCAATGAGAGAGAGAAAGAGCGAGACAGAAAGAGAAAGTGGACGTTGGGACAGACTGACAAACAGGAGAATCCAGTAAAACAAACAGAAACTCTACACGGCTCAACTAAGCACACAAGTTAAGGGAAAAACACACAGTAAACAGACGAGAGTAACTTAAAAACCATTTACAGACTATTCTTTGTTATTTAAAAATAACAAAAATGAAAAATGACGTGACCCCAACTACACTCTGCTGGGCCCTAAGAGCCACGGGTGAGGCTGCCGGGCTCCACGGCCACAGCAGCCTCCCACGGGCAGAGGAGAGAAACAAACATCTGAATGAGGCCCTAGGGAGACAGCACGAAACCATCCGGAGAGCTGGAGCACCCAAAAAATTCACACGCCTCACGATACGACCGCATGGTCTGGAGTGGGTTGGTTTTACATTCTGTAACAGCAAAAAAACATCTTTTTTTTTTTTTTTTCTCTAATTGAGACATGACAATCTAGAAACTAGACCTGGGGACTCTTGGTATTAAAAACAAAAAATCACTTCAATACTGCAATGAGCTCAACAGACTACAAAGATGCAACAGCTCAGGATGAAGTGAAATTTTCAAGAATGTTTAAAAGTGATGTAATTTGCCCCCTACTTGGAGTCAAGTCAAGCTGAAGATGTACACCACTAACGACTGGGAAAGGGCTGGTTAAGGGGGATTCCTGCGCTTGGAAGGTGGTGGAGAAATCGCTTCTTCTCTCCTTAATCCTTGATTATCTGTCAAAGCTTCTACTGACTATGCAATTCATGGATCCCTAAAAGCTGCTTCTGGTCTTTAAAGCCAGTAGGATATTTATGTCTTTTTTTAAAAATGCAATATGAAACTGAGGGAGAGGGAAGGAAAACCGTGAAAAGGATGGAAGGGAAGAGGCTGGTTTGGGAATGGCTAATGCAGCTTCGTGGGATTCTAACCCATCAGTCAGAGGGAGAGACTCAGAGGAGCTCCCTCCTCAGCCAGGCAGAACAGTTGTCTCAAATTGAAGGTATTTCAAAGGGTAAGATTTTAAGAGCAAAATTTGATTGATAGTTCCCCTTCATTTCTTCACTTTGTTGGAGCCACCGAGCCCTCGCTCTGCACAGTTACAGGTAAGAGACCCGGGAACCGTGAGTCACGGGCAGATGGGGAGCACCTACCTCTGGCCACCCACAGCACAAGGAACTCACTGCTCGGTCACTGCAGGTAGTGACATTTTTCACTGCCACCTACCACAGACAGCAAAGGGCAGGACTGGCTCTCCCTCTGAGCTGGGAAACACGCCGACCCTCCACCTCCTGACAGCCCCGGGCCACGGCCCGCGGCGCAGGCATCACACGGTTCTGCTTCACAAGATATTCTAGTCAAGAGAAGGGATGTGAAGAAGGAAGAGGAGGAAAAAAGTAAACGTGGTAACATGAATTACCTTCTAACAACAATAACAACTGACCAGATATGCTTTAAATTCAGAGAGCAGCCCACCCACCGCCAGGGAGGTTTGGGGATCTGGCGAGGGTGCAGTGCCACGCCCCAGTGACACAAAGCATAGCTCCTCAGCAGTATTGGCACTACGGGTCCCAAACGCTACGGGCACAGCCCTGGGTGCTAGATGCTGCAGTTGGCCACGGGTGTGCTCTTTAGAGAAGAGGGCCACTTTTTGACAGAAGCAATCAGGTCCACACAGCCTAATCCAGAGTCGGAAGGTCTGAGAGGATCTGGGAAATCATCACTTTTTTCTTCACAGAACTTCTGCAGGAAAAGAGAAGCAAGCAGAAAAGTTAGGGATGACTAACAAAAGCCATTCCCTCACTTCTAGGTAGTTCCTTTCACCATGGAAGTGTTTTTCACAAGCAGACGTGAAACTACGAGTGAATATCAGAACATAGCACTCTGACACAGAGCAGGGATACTCTCCTTCCACTCTCTCTTATCTTCCTTTTTAATTATTTTTTTAAGTTCATAACTTTATATACAAAATAGTTTAATTTAGAAAATGAAGCGTATCGCCTAGTGAACCTTCTGGTGGTTTAGGACAGCAACAGAGTTAACTAGAGCCAAGTAACACACAGTGGACAATAGGACTCCAGAATCCCCCAGGTTCTTGCTACTCATTCATAATCAAAGCCCCTTTCACCCCTCTGAAAAAGGCACCTCCTAAAAGCATAATGTTTCCTAGTAACAGCTGATGGGGCAGCTCCTTTCTAACAAAGCCTCAGCATGTGGCACAATCACAGTAGCCACGGCATTCTACCAAAACTTGTTTTCATTTTACATTATTGTAACCCTGGGGACAACTTCAGCATAGTACAGGCTTGTACTTACTCAAGAAGCCTGAAGTTTTGTAACTACAGCCATACTTCACAACGCTTTTACCTCTGTCACGCTGCCAGCGATCTACACTCCTTCCTAATAAAGTACTAGACTGTAACAGCAGATGACAAAACATACAGCAGTTGAACAAGACCCAGACTCAACCATCTCATACGAATTCCAACCTCTTACTGGTTTTAGTAACTCTCCATTCTAGCCACGGGTGTTATATTCTTAATTCAGCACGATGGGCATTTCAGCCCACCTCTCAAAGCATGGTGACACATTCTGCAGGAAAGCCTTACTCAACAAAAGTATGTGTGGCAGGAAAGAACCCAGAAACTCAAACCCATTACTTACTTGACTAACTAAAACGAGCCAGCCATGTTGTTCCCCTGGTTTTGCAATGACACGAGCAGATCATCTATTTTCTTGATATTCTGGTTGGTTGCCATAGCTGAGGGCAGTGGGGGAGTCTCGGGTATCTGCTGGGAGAGGAGCGCCGGCACCGCCGCCTGCCCTTCGCCCTGGGGCTGTCCTGGCTGACTTATGGCCATCAGCTCGTCCGGCAGCGTAGCTGGTCCAGATGTTAGCAGCTGGCCACAGTCTGAGAAGCAGCAAGTGAAGAACAAAGGACCGTTTAAACGAGGTCAATGCATGCAGTGTAGCCAACTCCTTTACATATATCCATACTGACTACGAGCTGCGTAGAACGTGACGTGTGGTTTGGCTGACGTGGCCACCTTTGCCCACCTTTGCCCACCACTCCCCTGGGCCACAGGCCCATGTTCAAGGTACATGTGTTGAACAGATGGACTCTGCACCATGACCAAACGTCCCAGAGGACAACACCCAGCAGGAAGAAAAACAAAATGCACAGCTTAAGAGCAGTGCTGAATATGCCCGTCCTTTGTCTTTCTGAATTACAGATCCATCGTCTTCAGTTCAGCCAAGGTATCCACTGCCTCCTCCCACAGACCTGCAAATCATGTCTCACCTCCTACCATGAGCATGATCTTCAGCTTGGCTGCACATGGCCCAATTGTCAAAGAGCTGAGACAGCAGAGCATGTGCTCTGGTATAACCACACACCAAGACACAGCTCAGGCTTTCTGTCCACATCTTTTATGAGCTGTTGCAACTATCACCTGCACCTGCTCATTCTGGAGCTCCACGAGTACGTACAGCCCTTTGCTGACAGAGGAAAGGACCGACAGCCCAACGAGCTTCTCAGAGAGGCTCAGTGCAGGGAGGAGACTGGGAAAAGTGCAGGCTTATAAAGTCACAGGGGTTTCAAATAAATTTCAAAAGATAATTTTCTAGACTACGCAGCTTCAAAAAAACTGCTTTTCTTCAACAATGGGTGGAGAAAGCCACAGCATAAATTGTGAAAACCAAACAAAGCAAGAGAAAGGTCAGTGGAACTGCCTTAAAAAAAAGTTATGCTCTCTTAACATGTGCAGACATGGATTCAATACACTATTTGTATATCCATTAATAATATTTTATCTATATTATGTAGATACTTATCTCTATACAGATACAACTGTAAGCTGGTTTGGTCACATGTTAACCCTGCATGTAAGACCAGCAGGCATTTAAGCTGAGAGCTCTCACGTAGACCCAGCAGCCTGAGGAGTATGTATACCCTCAGCTGTAGTGCTGTTACTTATTCCAGGCTTTTATTTTTAAAGCTATCTTAGAACTGAACCACCACGGTCTTGTGGACTCCAGTGAGTAGCTCTTCTAAACTGTAAACTCACAACTGGGCATCTGGCACTTACTGTTCTGAATGCCAAACAGGAATATTCCTGATGTTTGCTGAGATGAAGCAGGAGAGTTCTGCAGCTGGTTGATGGCACCTCCCGCTGTGTTGTGAAATAAAGAAGCTTGCTGCTGTGGAGGAGAAGCAGTTCCCTGCATTCCGGCCATGCTGCTTTGGGAAGAGTACATAGGAGACTGCTGCAGCTCTTGCTGGCTCATACTGTTCTGCAGGGCAGACATGGAAGCTGAAGAGATGAAGAGGGTGACTTGTTGCTCTTGAGAACTCGGTGACCCTTGGACCAACTGAATCTGGGGTGAGTTATGGAAGATGGCTGGCTGCTGTGCTTCAGCCTGGCTGGATCCAGGATTCTGGAGAGAAGACACCGTGGTCTGACTCTGGAATTGCATGGGCTGCTGCTCCTGGTTCATTGATGCCATGTTAGTCTGTGGATGAAAAATAGACTGGCCTTGTTGCTCCTGATTGGTAACTGGGTTTTGGTTTGGACTGAAAATCATGTTCTGCTTCTGAGAAGCAATTGTACTCATGGCATTCTGATTACTGAACATCATGTTCTGCTGTTGCTGCTGCTGCTGCTCTTGAGATGGAGGACTGCTCTGGATAGCAACTATTGAATGCTGAGGCTGGAAGATCGCTCCTTGTTGGTTCTGGGGAATTGAGCTGGACTGGATGGAGCCCAACGACACTTGAGACTGAAACAAACCTTGCTGAGCAGGCTGAGTCTGGGGCTGTTCCTGGGGAAGCATAGAACTCTGGATATGAGGGATCTGTGTCTGCTGTTGGAAAGAAGTCTGCTGTTCAGTGTTTGTCGCTGTCTGAAGAGGAGAAATGGAATTTGGGCTTGTAAAGAATGACATCTGTTCTTCCTGCGTTGCAGGGTTGCTCATAGAGCTCTGGGAGAGGAACATGTTGGCAGACTGCTGGTCTTGAGGAACTGAGGAGCTCTGTAAAACACCCATGGCGTTCTGTGAGTGGAACATGGGAGGCTGCAGTTGGTCTGAGGAATTAGTACTGGTCTGGTTGTGGACAATGGAATTTGGACTGTGGAAAATAGAGCCTTGTGTTTCCTGTGATATATTCTGAGTGTCACCGATAGGATTCTGAGAGTGAAAAAGCTGAGCCTGTGAATGTGGAGACTGCTGCATAAAGCTTCCCGACTGAATGGACATGATTTCTCCACCCTGCTGGAACAGACCACCTCCTTGCTGTTGAGTTCCACTTGCCTGGACAGTCATCATGTTCTTGGTAGATGAGAAGAGATTCACTTGAGATTGACTTTCTCCACTATGCTGCATTTGAACCATTGTCTGAAACACAGTACTTTGCATCTGTTTACTCTGTCCTGAAGCTTCTTCTCCATCTGCAGAATTTGATGCCTGAAACATAGCGGGTCCATTGTTGGAGACCTGCTGCTGAGCCGTGGGAGTAGTCTCACCTCCAGAAACGCCAGGAGATGAAGAGAATAATTCACACTGCATCTGCATGTCTTCGTTTGTTGATAACCCACTCATCATGTGAGAAGCCTGCTGATAAACAGGTGACTGCTGGAGCGCTCCGTTCCCCGAGCTTGTTGAAGAGAACAAATCAGACTGCATCTGCGTTGCAGCCTGGCAAATGTTTTGCTGCATTCCTATCACCATTGCTGCAGAAGTCTCCATCGCCTGCTGCTGCTGCTGCTGCTGTTGTTGCTGTTGATTGGACAGTGCATTTTCAGGCTGTGAGTGAACGTTTTCAGCTCGTCCCGGTAGAAGGTTCTCTGGTCTGGAATGGACAGCTGTGTCCGATGAGGAAAATATCCCAGGATTCACACTGTTTTGTATCTGGCTAACTTGCTGGAAGAGATCTGCATTGAGCTGATCTTGAACATCCTCGCTGCTGTCTGAACCAGAAAATAAAACAGAAGACAACTGCTGTTGAGCTTCCAAGACCTGTTGCACCAAGTCAACATTCCTGTTGCTGCCAGTGGCAGTGTTTGTTGGAAAATTCCCAGCCTGCAGTTGCTGTATAGTGTTCTGTAACTGATTCACGCCACTCGCCGATGAGAAAATGCTGGATGAAATCTGCTGCTGCAATGCCTGTGCTGGTTCTGGGAGTGCAGGCTGCTGTGGCTGCGATGCTTCGGTTAACTGCGACAGCGTGACCACTGTGCCATCTGACTGCAAGACCTCCCTGGTTTGGGACTCTCTCGTCTGGAACTGTGCAGCTTGTTGCAGTAATGCATCACTGTTTTGGAGCTGACCTGGAGTTGAGACTGCTGAAAAGCTGCCAGGCTGGGAAATGTCCTGTGTTTGGATCGTAGTTAGTGTCTCTGGGTTATACACCTTCGGTGGTATTTGCTGCTGGTTTTCATTTTCAGAAGGTAAATGGGAAGCAGAAGTTGATATGCCAGACATACTGTTTTCCAATGTTTGCTGAGTTGGTCCAACCACGTTAGAAGCCTGCAAAGAGCAACACGTGCAGCGACTCGTGAGCGTACTCGGTTCTGCCCAGGGAATCTCCCCCAGTCTGCAGCGTTCAGAACGACCAGAGGGGAGATCTGATGGCTGCCTATCTCTTATACAGAAACAAACAAGTAAGCAAATGACTAGCAGTGGAAATGCTACTGAAGGAAGGAGCCAATTCTTCTAAAATTTAATTATTCAATTTAATGAAAACAATGCTACAAAGACATTGAAATAATATTCTTAGAGTAATTTGCTAGTTCTGAGTCACAGGACAAAGAAAATCCCTTGTAGTGTCACCACCTAATCAATCTGAATGTGGGAACAAGATAAGTTACTTTCAAAGGAAATTGCCTATTATTTAATCTCCCTGTCTGTGATCCCATGTTTTGCCCAGACCCATCTCAGACATTCCGTTTTCCCTGCGTGTTACTCTTCTCCACTATTAGAACATGGACTGATGGGTGCATGTGACTGAGGCAATTAAATCTACTGTCTTCAGATCACAACCAAACTTACCTTGAAGACAGAGGGAGATCTTTTTTCTGCACTTACTTCCATTGGAGCCACATCTTCACTCTTGATCATACTGCTTGGCATGAGTGGAGTTATCAAGGCACTAGGAAGAATGTTCACCTTCTCCAGGTTACAGCCAGTGGCCTTCACTGCTGCAGTCACAAATTAAAAGAAGGGAAAGGGAACATTAACACTGGCTATACAAAGAGAGGCCTTCTAGTGGTGGCCAGCTTTCTGTGTCAGTTGCCCTACCACAAGAGCTCTCATCCTCATGTAAGACGGTCACACAGAGAGAACACTTGAAATAATCCTAGAAAACCAGTGAAAACTTCAGAGGTTATTTTAAAGACTAACAGCAAACTAACTCACTAACTCATTCACAGGTTGTGGGTGGCTTCAGAAAGACAAGACCCAGGACCCAAGGTGTTTGGCTGTGAAGTTGGCAGGGAAGACAATTTGAGTGAGATCATCCTAAAATAAGTCTACTTCAGGACAGCCAGACACACCATGCATTTAAAGACAGCAGTCACTGGTTTTCTATAGCACAGTCACAATTTATAAGCTTTTCTTTTCTACATGCTTAATCATGTTGTGTTCATCAGAAACAGTAAAGAAAAAAACTGATTTAAGTAATTAAAACAAATCCCACTGGGACACAGATTAGATTCTAGCAATGGTGTCTTCATTCACAGCGACGTATTTGGTTGGAAGAATGAAAAAACCCAAGTGAGATTAATAATGAAAAAGAAGTTTCAAAAACAGAGAAACACTGTTGGGTTTGGTCTTTTACTATGTTTTTGTAACACTTCGTTTAGACCTTCTGAGCAATTATCTTATCAACACCACCACCCCTTTCTGTTTTCTCCCAAAGCTGGCAACTGAATCCATCATTAACCACTCAAAACCAATTCTCCAGCACTACTGCAGGACTAGAGGGCAAAGACCTGGACTATATGGTGGTCCACACCCACACACCTTTCTTGAGTTTTGCATAGCAGCTCAGAGTTAGAAATTCCTTGTCCTGAAACATAACTTGTCACTGAAGCCTGTCAAGTCTTAAAATCTTTAAAAGACTCTTAAAATGTTAGAACTAAGAATCCCTAATGGCTTTGGGAAGCCATTTTTTTTTTTTTTTTTTTCCTAATGGCTTTGGGAAGCCATGTGGTTTGTTTTTTTTTTTTTTACAAATGCAGATGTTGCAGTAGAAACTATTTTAAGGAAATTTCACAGGTACTTCAGACAAAGCAGAATTGCCTGTGACAGGAGGAGAAAGGCCCTGCAGCTCAGTACCTGACTGTACATGTACATTCAGCCAGGGCTCCTGGAAATTATGCCACTTAAGAAATCATCAGTACAGAGATTCTGCTCCCAGTGAAAGGAAACAGGAAGGAAGGAGCATCTCCCTGGATCCCCACAGGCTGGGACATCAGCAGAGACAAAGGACCTAAAGCAGACAAAATTGCCTGACTTCTGTTTCACCGTCAACCTAGACCAGAAGAAGTCTAGGAATGAACGATTAAAAAAGAGCTGGCTAGCAGAAAACCCACACAAGAAAGTAAATTAAGATTTGTTGCATAAATTAAACACAGGACACGAAGAACAGAAACAGCACACTGTGTTCTTAGGAACAGCAGATGTCCTGAAGCAGTTGGTATCTTCCCTTGGTTAAGCCTCCACACTAAATCAGATGGATGCCAGGCTTGTCCTGATACATTAGTTATTACCTCCTTCATCTTTTTAATCTTGATACTAGAAAACTTACCAGTCTTTTTTTTCAGCTTGCTTCATTGGCATAAATATTTTTGCATATTTCTCCCCCAAATATTCTCTGCAGGTTTAAACTCATCGTATCTTGTATTATCCTCCCTAACAAGTTGTAAAGTCAACTTGTAAATACATCCCCTGCCAAGACTGAGCTATTAACTTCAAACATGAGCTTCATGATTTTAACCTGAAGCTATGGATTCCTATCAAACTTGTGATCACACTGTTCCTTTGCTTACCTTTCAACCCACTACCACCAGAGCATGCTATGGAAATTTCCAGCCACCTTTGTACACCACCAGAGCTTTAACAAACGACTCAAGAACCATTTCCTTCCTCCACTGCATTTCAATATCAGAAGGATCAATTCACTTCACACTTAAAAACCAGGCAAACCTAAAAATTGCTCCCTTGGAGCAAAGCAGCAAACTTTGTGTGGAATGAATGGTCAGGGGGAAAAAAAAAAAAAAAAATCAGATCTAACGTGGCTGAAGGGAAGAAGCCCAAATCCTCAGTATTAACATTCTTACCCAGACCTGTTGACAGCAGCCTTCTAAAACCACTGGACAGCTTCTGAAAAACACCAGGTTGGCACCTTGGTGTTTCTCAATACTCAGTTCTCCTCCATTTATTCCCTAACCTTTATATGTGGCTTTGCTTAAATTAACACCGCACAGTTTCTAAATCCTTTGTATTAACCCCCATCTTAGGCTTCTTTCTTTTTTATTCTTCACTTGCAAGCACAGTAAATGCAGATCAGACCTCAGGGCCTGAGGCATAAAAAGGGTAAAGAATTTTTTTTAATTATTCTTGTTTGCAAAGTTTTTGTTCTCTGCTAGCTCATGTTAAAATATACTTAGAAAAATACTAACATAAAGTAAAATATTCAGAATCAGAAAACAAACCTCACTGTAAGAATACAGCCAGCTTTTATAAGCACAGACTTATCTTCACAGGATGTCTGATTCATTCCTCCAAATTTGGGTAGGAATTTATACTTAAATTATTAACAACAATGATAAGAATCAATTTAGTACCTTTTATAGCCTCTTCAAAAGAACAATGTTGGGCTGGGCTGGAGATTTCCTTCTTCACATTAACATTCAGAGTACCAGCTGTTGAGACAAAACACATTGAGAACTTCCTTATGTTAAAACAGCAAACAAGCAAAAAAAAACCACACACAAAGCAAAACAAAACAGTAACTTATATCTTAAAAAAGTAAGGATCTTTGCAACCCACACAAACTTTTGCACTTTGTTGTAATATAGATAAACAAAAATACATTATATGGTCAAACTTAACACTCCTCAGAATAAAGCTTGGTGTTATTTTTCAGATGTATTTGGTGTGCTGTATGGAATATGTTGACTTTTTTCCTGCTCAGCTTCATTTTGAACCTTATAGTAGAAATGGATGCTGTTTTATAAGAACAGCTTCCTCCATGCAGCTGAAATTTGAGATACTTGCCACATAAATGAGAAAAGCCAAGCCCTTGGATTTCATTATTTAACAGAATGAACCTTGACAGCAAGAGGAGTTTGGAAAGATCCACGTTAATTAACATTTCTGTTGTACAGAGTAAATAATATGAAATCAGAAATAAGATGCTTAGCAGGTGAAACTGCCCACTCCTTCCCCCAGTTTTCTATTTTACATACATGTATCTGGAGTGTATGTAAATGGTTGCACATCGTGTGATCTTCCAGCATTGGTCACCACATAAATTCCCACAGAAACAGCTGAGGTTATTTGCTGGTCATGATATGGTGGCACCTTCACAATAAGGTGATTCTGCAATGCAAATATAATAAAAACATCACATTAGAAATCTTCTTTCACTGCTATTGACCTTAATTGTCAATAATTAATTGTTTGCATCTACCAAAACAGAGAAAGATACTGATAAAATGCCATAAAAACAAAGACATTGGGGAAACATGGCCAAATTACACTTTCAGTGAAGTAAACTGGTAACTAACTTGTACTACTAGAAGAGAGGTGTGAAACATCTGCCTATATGATGCTCACCAGCACCTTCAGGGAGGTGCAGAAAGGAAAGACATGAAGTCCAGCACTTCAAACATAAGTGTGTGTCTAACACGCCTCATTGAACTGCCACAAGTTTGCCATCAAACCCTGCTGGAGGTGGGCACGTGTCCATTGTGCTGAGTCAGGTCTCTGTGGTCAGTGGGAGCAGATGGAGGCTGCAGTTTCACCTTACACTTAAGAGGATTTAGCACTGAGCAGCCATCAGGAGCTAGGCCTGTGACCAGCACCCGTCGCCAGGACTCACACCAAGTGATCAGTCTACTCCCCAGCCACCTCCACCCCACGGGAAGGGGGAGACCCCTCCTGCCAGAGCAGGCACAGAACGCTGCCTTCAGGACAGGGAGCAAGGTGGCGTTTGCTGGATGCCATTTCCCTCTAATAATTTCTGCAATTTCAGTCCAATAGTCCATAAAGAGACTTAGTTGTCTCAAAAAGAATAAACAAGGATTTTGTAAAACATTTCAGGGTGGAACAGAAATTCAGCCAAGTATAAAGACTACGGCAGACACACAATCTGCTTCCCCTCAGTAGTCATCTCACGTGTCCTTCTGGACAAACTGTATTAGGCCTTTTCACTACACTGGATGTAAAGGGCAAAGACTTGCTCACCAAGTTCATGGGCCTCACTCCCACTGTGGCATCCGCATTCTCAATTAGAAATGGAACGATTATACTTGTGTAAACCCAAAACAATGATACTCCACTGGACTCACTAAAGAACTTATTTGAAGAAAAGGAGTATTACTGCTACAAGTGCACAGGAAGAGGCAAAGGCTTATTTAACTTTTCTTTGGAAACACAAGCTGGAGTATATTTATTTAGCGACAACGACTATAACAATACAAAAGTACCTGATGAAATAATTCCATGTCTATTTCAGCTTCTGCCTTCCAAGAATTCTCATCTAAATGAAAGTTAAAAAAACATCATTTATTGCACATCCATATAAAGTAATTCATTTTAGTGCCTTTGATTGTGCTTCTACAACTAAACCTCATCAGCCAACCAAACCCAAGCACGCTCTGCTCAGCACCCCAAGCCATTA
>NW_008608200.1:18940-69607 GCF_000691845.1 Merops nubicus
TAACCGGAAACATTCTCTTGGAAAATCACTTTTGTTCCCTTTAGAAAGTTCTTGCCAATCAGAAAAACCTCCTCTTCACCCTTCACTGAACAACTGTGCAGACTTTTCTTTAGGATCTCTGGGACTCCCGCTGGTTGAGCTGTAATTGAAAAAACACATCATTTGAAATCAAGAAAATATCAACACCCAAAACAACAAGTTTTTACCTAAAGGTTTATTAAGGAAAGAACAAAATAATTCCTGAGCTACTTCCTTTACTATATCACTCATAAGAAAACTTTGCAGTAGACAATAGCATCTATTATTTCCTAAATAAATTTAATGACTTCATAAAAGAAAATATCACACTCGGGTAAGCAATTCACTAATAAACTTTTCCCTTTTCTCCTGCATTAAGCAAATCTTCAAAACAAAACTTGCAGTGTTTGAGCTAAAGCTCAAGAAGTGCTCAGGAGAAAAGAAAGCTTGGTTCTGTAATTTCCTGGCATAGAGAGCAATAAACAAATGCACCAGCCCTTGGCTATGTCTGCAGAACACCTTCACATTTATCCCTAAGCTCATAAACCTTTTGCATTTTTAAATGAAGCGTATTTTGTTCTGCTATGCCAAAGGGAAGAGCAGTAATTCCCATATTACCTGGTTTTTTTCAGACAGACAGAGCTTTCTGGCCAGTGCAAGAACTAAGCCAGAGCTTTGATCAACGTGGTCTAGTGGGAGGTGTCCCTGCCCATGGCAGAGGGGGTTGGAACGAGATGATCTCTGAGACCCCTTCCAACACAAACCATCCTGTGACTCTGACCTTCTAGACCTATACACTTCAGCTAATATAAACCCTTGCAAGTCACATCTCTGTAGTTGGGGATTACAGTAGCAATTTATATCCTATAAACTAGCAAAGAGAACGTGGCTTACAGAGGCACATCCCTGGAGGCCTCTGCCTCAGCCAAGGATTCAGAGGATGGTTTATAGAACACACACGACAAATTATTTTTACTGCAAACTATATCTACTCTTCTTAAAGCATATATCAAATAAGACCATGTGTGTTAAATGAAAATGAGCACCAAAGAATTTAACTACAGATATACATTTTAAAATAATGTATTTTGAGTTTGTCACATATGTTATAAAATAATTCCAGTTCCCACTAAAGGTTTCTCAGCCACCTCTTCTAGTCACCATAAAATCCTAGTGGCATAAGTTTGTACTTGTGTTTGGCACTTACGTAGCCCACTTTTAGGGTTTAATAACAGCATCCTCTGGGCTCTCTACATAGAAGAACACCCATACTCTAACACCCCACGTTATTTAATGACCTTTCAGAAAGGATTTTTCTACAACTGTTGCAGCAGGTTCCTAGGCAACCGTTACACAACTACTAAATATGCTCAAAGCCCATGAACTTCTGAAAAGAGTAACTGGATTTACATTTGCTAACAAGTTAACAAAGCCTATTTAAAACACAGACCTTGTCTTCCTTGCATCGACTTAATATCTTTCCTATGGCTTCAGGAACACTACTGCAACTTTGACAACAATATTAATCATAAAACAATACAAACAGGCTCTGATGAGTGAAAGTGTAAACCTTATTATGAGAAGGTACAGTACACATCTGTAATAAGATGTAGCAAATGCAACAGATCATTTATATAAATAAATAACTTAGGAAACCATAAAATTTTATGCCGAATTGATTAGACAGTACATATGTACCAGGACTATTGGTTGGCAAAGATCTCCTGCAAGCCACCATAGCTGCAGAGCAAGTTAAACGACAGCCAAAGCACAGAATCCTGGAAAGCAAGCCTGGAAAGAGACCCAGGAATTCCCCCCTCAACCTCCACATCATTTTCAGTTTTACCTACAGCATTCCCCAAAGACATGAGTCTAACCAGAGTATTTTGGTTCTTTGTTTCAGTCATCCAAGCAACGGAGATGCTATAAAATTCCGGGGCAATCTTTTCTTGGCCAGAGGAAGATTGTCTTATCCACTGACCAAAATCCAGCTTGCTAAAAACTAAACCAACGTACTCCTTACTGTACTGGTTTTAGAATTTTATTTATGGAAGGATAACTTCTATTTCCTTCTGATGTCCCTTAGCATGTCATCACCCTCATATATTCTGCTTTTTACTCACTGTCCATATCTCAAAATGGAGCTACTAACATTACAGGTATAAATGGGGGACACATTCGACAAACAGAGAATGAAGATTACAAGGAACCCTCATAAACCAGAACTGGACTGGCCTTACCAACAAGCTAAACAGGGAGTGCATCAAATGCAGCTTTTTCAGCTAAACAGCCCATTTTAAAATTGGTCTCTGAAACATCTCGGACTCTCAACTTCCACTTACAACAGCAAATTGGGGATTGTTATGCATTGAAGAAAACACCAGATGATTTCCATTCCCATTTCTGCAATGATTTAAATAAATTTATCTTTAACCAAGAAAATGTATAAAGAAACAGCTTTTGAAGATTTTACAGAAAATCTTTTTTTCTTAAATCCAAAACTGACTGTCAGATACGACAATGCCACACTGACTGGAGTGGAGCTATGGAGATAACCCTATTTCTAGCAAATGCACTTATACTTTCCAACAACATAAATGCGTAAATCTGAGAACTGCACCAGTCTAAAAACCTGGGAAAGATGTAGAAAAAAAAGTGGTAAGAGGAGGAAAAATGAAAATGGGAACACCTCAAGCTGACCTTTCTGGACCCCAGACCTCAGACTATTGCCTAAAGCACAGGCAATGGCTGAAGAAAGAAGAGTCCTCCCCTGCTTCAGCAACGTCTTTGCTATCAGCCTTCCCAGGGTTTCCACAGGGTTCTTGCTCTCCCTGAGTCTTGCAAAGGGATTCTCTTTGAATCTTTGGAGAGCAGAACAGGGGAAGGAGACGGGCTCGGTGCCACATCTGCTGCACAGCCTGCAGCACTGAACGGCTCCGTGGCATCTGATGTGGAAGCTCACATGGTTCTAATTATCTCCTCTTCCAATCTGTTCTCTTGCTGGCAACAGAGCTGCACTTTCTGATGAGCTGAATAGGAGCCCTGACACAATAGGTACTGACAGTAGTAACTTTTTATACAATGGGAAGAGCACAACACAGACGTTCAGGACCTTGCATAATCACACCATGTACCATGGATGGAGAAAAAGCTCTCCCATCTTCTTGTCCATTAAGAAACCTGCAATCTTATTTCAACAGTTGCATTAAACCCATTCCCCTATCTTTTCTCTTCACCAGACAAACAGAATTCCTGGCAACTGGAAGTCACTGCAGACTCGATAGGCACAGGCAGCCCTTGAGGTACTGCAGCCTCCCCACTCACATTTTCCCTGTTGTTTGGGAACCCAACCAGCCAGTGTGGCCATCTGTGTGCAGGGCTAAACACAGCAGTTTAACAAACAGCTACAAAGCATGTCACTCCTGCACTGAACCAGAACTGATTCAGCCTCTGGCCCAGCAAACCAGCACAACTGCAGAGAGCCATGTGTACTAACTTACTATGAGTCCTTCCATCACTGAAAGCTGACAGATGAACGTGAAAATACAGGAGACATTAAAACCTGCACCAAAATAGTCACGTAAGTTCAAAGCAACCATGACAAAAATTCTGACCTTTTAAAAGGAAAAAAAAAAATTCAATAAAAATGACAACTACTTTTAAATACTGGCCAGTCATTTCGCTAACACACTATGCCAAATAAAATTCCATCCATAGCCATTCTGAAATAATCACAGATTAACACTGAATTTTTCTTTATTCCCCAATGCATTTTATGGCAGTGACCTTAAAATCCTCCAACACCAACCTTTTATTTTGATACTTACTGCACAAAATTGGGGAAGAAGGTGTCTGAAGAGTCAAAGTCGAGCCATCCTTGCGGGTGATGTTAACACGGAACACCAGCCTGGCACGTGTGCTTTTCTTCTTGGAGCCAGCAATCCCTATCCTAGCTTCCACATCAGCGTTTCTCAGCTTCAGTATTCCCACACAATCAACCCTAAAATCACAAAAGAGTGGAAAATTTAATAGAGTTCAGTAAGTTCAGCCTCTTTAATAATCTCTTGAGTAGTTACAGAAGCCACAAAGTCAACACTCTTGAAGTAATTACTGAAATATTATTAGATTTTTTTTTTTATTATTATTTACAAGAAATCTCTGTATGACCTTTCTAAGTATATATCCCAGTTTTCAGTTCAACCTACATAATTTGGCTGATGAATCACGGGAGGAATATGAAAGTAGCATGAATGAAACTCAAAATGTAACATAACCAAGTAATTCTGGTAAGCATTTAATTTATATTCACAGATCTTTATTCTTCTGCTCCCGGGGCAGACCCAGGTTTGTCAG
This sequence comes from Merops nubicus, assembly GCF_000691845.1. Lineage (NCBI taxonomy): Eukaryota > Metazoa > Chordata > Aves > Coraciiformes > Meropidae > Merops > Merops nubicus. Next base: position 23,312 of record NW_008608200.1, read on the forward strand.
ATTATTACTACAAAATATTCTGCATTCACTTAAAGCAGCAGAAAACTTACTGTAGCCATGTTCTCTTTTATGCTCAGTGGAAGTTGGAAGTGATAGCTATGTCATATCATAACTGTGGTCCTAGGGGAAACACATCCAGGGCCAGGGAGAGAGTGCTGACTTCCAGAAAGATACGTGAGATGCTTCTGAGGAAACAGCCGAGGCAAAACCTTCCTAGATCATTCCAAATTCATCTCTCCAGTGTCTCTAGACTTACATGGTCTTACATTAACACTTGAGGACAATTACAGAATTACTTTCTAGGAGACAGTTTCTAAAGTTATCACGGGAATATATTTTATATGAAAAAATCAAATTAAGTCCATAGCAAACTATTATCCTGCTTAGGTGGACACTGCAAACTGAAGAAACATTTCCTGACTTGAAACAAGACAAGCTTCTAAGTGAAGAGTAGTAGCTTTCAACCACATACCTATTAGGAAAAAAAATTATGTTCTACTGAAAAGAATGCTTTGAATGAAGATCACTTCCTTCTATTATTCAGACACATGTGCAAAGCTTATTAGGGCATCTAGTTTCTTGTGAGATGCAAACTACAGAGGTAGAGGAGGCCATTGGCTCCAAAACCTGCTGCAGCAAACTGTGCCCAAACTGCTGCCCAGGCTGGCCTAGGCCACCTCCGTGAGGACAGCAGAGCAGGAGGCTGCTGTGGCCAAGGGCTGCCTGCCGGAAGGGACAGAAATGGAGCAAGTGAAGCAGGAGCAGAGAAAGGCCAGAGTTTAGCCCCACTATCACAAGTCCCAGCCTTCCGGCCCTACGGGGATCTGAAGATCCAAATATTCTCCTTCCCTCTTCTATCAGCAATTCTACACTTGTTAAAAGACAGAAGTACCAGCAGAGCCAGTGATCAGTTATGGTTCACAAAATGCTTGAATATGGACATTACTGAAGAAAGATAACATGAAACTAGTGAAAAAAAAAGGTAATTTATAAAGTTTTAAGAAAGACCAAATTAAGCTTTAAGTATAATAAAAACAAAATTTAAATGTTCTTCCCATACACACAGCTTCAGTATGTGCCTGGTGTGGGCCAAGATGGTCAGACTTAATCACCCAACCGAGGAAGAAATCATTCTCAAAAAACAATCTAATAAATGGAAACATTTTCAAAAGAAAAGCTACTCACGCAAGCGTCATGTTGTTGCTGGGCTCCAGCCCGACCTCAATAACAGTGGTCCCCTCGATATCCACCTCCTTGCAAGGCGTGGTGTTCCTCCCAGTGACTCTGCAGGCCTGGTAGAACCCATGGGGCTTCACCCGCCCGGAGTCGTTCCCCACGAAGACCTGCAGCACCACGGGCTCGTTGTGTCCCTCCAGCTGAAACACGGCAACACAGGTCAGACACCTCAACTCCCAGCAACACCACTTAATTAACACAGCACGCACCTTATCCAGCCACATTTGAACTGAATCTGCTTCCAGTGCTGCTGGAAACTATCCTAAGGGAAGCAGCAATAAAACATTTCATCTAGTTTACAAACAAAACACTAATATTTTTAATTTTTTTTCAGTTGTACTTCTGTTAAGAGATAAGTCAATCACTGGATACACAGGTGAAATGATTTTTTAATTATTATTATTACTAATATTTTATTTTTAAACCAGCTTGAATCCTATCTGTCTTCACATGGAATTATCCCAACTCCAACTTCTAGGTCTCTTCTGACCTTTCCCCATCTCTTCCCAGAATCCTTGTCCCCATCAGCATCTACATCCACCAGACAGCTGAGGACAAGAACATTTGCTGTGGCTGGTTCCAAAGTGCAGGAAAACGTGCTGGTCAGTATGCACATGGCAATCCATCCACCAGCATCTACACTGCTCAGAACCCACCTTCATATGCCAGCCACACCTCGGAATCTTTGTGAAACCAGATGAAAATTGCCCAACACTTGCAAAACCACTGGATGAGTCAGAACAGGATGCGGGGGAAAGCAGTGGGAGGGATGGTGTGAATGATTGCCTGGTCTAACCATGCAAACCTAGTTTTCCTTCAGACACCAAAATAAAAAATGGCAGCTTGACATCTCCTACTTAAAGTTTATCAACTGCATTAGGATTCACTGAGAGACTGAATACATAAAAGTCATACATGTCACAATGATTTAGCAGTCCTCCTGTAATCTGGTGTGCAAGCTAGGCTTACTCCAGAACATGGCAGTGAGAAACGCATTTGTTTTTGTAACACTGACATCCTACCATGGAAAGGTTTGTCTCTTTTTAACATTTTTGGTTTTTATTAGCAGAATCTCACTACAGTGCTATATAATAAAAAACACTCTGATGCAGAAGAAGCCTTGAAGTAAACCTGGACACTGAATTATGAAGTAATGTCCCTTATTCTTTTTAGGTAGCAAAGAAAAATACTCTGAATAAAAGAAACACTAGATCGCTGCCAAATTCCCAGGCCAGAGAAGGAAATTCTTTGCCACAGCACTCTAGGAGGAGATAAAACAAGCATTGTTAATGTTTTCATTAAGCCACAATAGTTGCTAGAGGATTTCTGGGGGACAACGTTATGTTTCGTCCTAGGCCTGGAAGCCCAGTCAAAACTCGCAGAAAGCAGCTCCATGTTTACTAGCAAGGAGATGCAAACAAGAACAGAGTCCTCCAGAGGACCTCTTGGGGGATCAGTCCTTGATACGCATGGGAAATTTAGTTCTGTGGTTCATAGCAAGTTTCAAAAAAAGAAAAGAAAACCAAAAATCAGCTAAAACTGCTAAAACGCTCCCCATGCCCAAAAGGAGCAACTGGCTTACGGCAGGTCGGTGCGTTAGGGCTGCCACTGATGGGCAAAGCCCAAAGATTTCTGGAGGTGGCCCAGCACAGGCTCCCCCTTGTGAACCACAGGCTAACAGGTACAGTTCATATCAAAGAGCTCAAAAGCCAAGAAAGCATAAACAAACAGGAGACCAGGCAAACAGCTCACGAGAGGACTTCATCTCACCAGGTGCTCAAAAGGAAGTGGGGACTAAAGGGTCCTCTGATAGTCTACCACTGAATCTCTTCTACGTGGAAAGCTGAATGAATGGTCTTTGTGTCATGTCACCAAAGTCTCCTTGACTAGAGGGAGCCTCACCACAGCTAACCAGAGCTGCTTTTCTCCTCTGGTGTTGTTCTTCAAAGAAGATATGAAAGGTGTGCAAGAGCACCTCTCACCACCTGGATGGAACTGCTCCAGCTCTGCAGGACTGTGAGAAGGAACGGATGACAACCTGCTACCCACGGCTGGAGCACCTCCACTGACACTCTGCAGTCAGGAGAACAGTTCCTTCTGCCAGACAAATCACTTCACTAGTTTGTTTGTACGATTTTAGTGTTGTTTCTTGCAGTTGTAACCCATGGAGTAACATGGTTTTCTTTGAAGGGCCACAGAACCTGCCTTTCCTTGGTCTGCTTCAGAACAGTTGCCTGTCACAGGTGCTGCCAGAGAAGAGCAAGCACCCGATCTCTACAGAACCTGCAAGATTTTTACACTATTCTTCCCCATCTTTAAACCCCCTCACAGAAACCCCAAACCAAACCAAACTACTTCTTGTCCTTCACACATTTTTTTTCCACTAGGTCAGATTTCCTGAAGCTCCACTGACTCACTTTGTCTGTCCAGCCCTGGCAGACGTTTATACGCAGGCTATGAACCAGTTTCTCTACTGGTAAAGCAAGCTGGAACTTCCAGGAATCCAGTTACACAAGACTCTTCCAAAGAGAATTTTCACTGATGGGTGCTAAAGGGTAACTGGGAAAGGAATTAAAGGGAACTTCAGAGGAACAAAGGCCCATTAACAAAATTCACATAAATGAGCACTAAATCACCATAGCAACAGGACTATATGAATGGATTCTTTTCTTATGAACCTTCACTGGATTTTACGTTACTCAGGAGGACTGAGTGAAGCATGGCTGGAGATGTTTCTAACACTGTCAAACAAGACTTTACAGATAAATATTCTGTACTCTCTCAGCAATAGTCAGCACAAATTTTAAGGGCTGTATCATAAAGAAAGATTTCTTCGTGGACCTGGTAAATTAGTTTGGATTGAGAACTGCTCTGCTGCTTTCTCAAAGTGCTGTAACTAAGAAAAAAGATGAAAGAAATGTCTTTTATCTTTCTTATTTGTATAACAAATATAGTTGTCTACTAGCTCGACCTGCTGGCCACACTCCTCCCAGCATAACCAGGCTGCTTTTTGCCTTGTGTCCAGTGAGTGGGCAGTGCTGGCCTGCACTCAGTTCCATGTCCACTCTGACATCCACACTGCAGCCACTGCCCGTTTTGTGATGGTGTTTGCCATCAGTCTGTCTGTAAGTTACGTACAGCAGCACTCCTGGTGAGCCCCTCTGCCACCTGCACCAGGAAACCCTCACAAGCACAGTCCTAAACTTCCTCAACTGCTCGCACCAGGCTCTGCAGCCACCCTTACGGGTGGACAGATGGCTGAAACCTGTCATGAGGAATGAGTTCTGTGAGCAGGAGACTCCCCAGATCATCATCTATTATCTTCTCAGGCAGTTGGTAACAGACACCAAAACACTATCCCTGAGCTCCCTCCCTCCTCTGATCTCAACAGGCCAGTCTCCAGTTTCATGCTGGAGGTCTGTGTGGTCAGGGAGCTCCTTATGCCATGATATCCTCTCTTCTTCCTCAACAGCTGCTGCATGTGCACGGCTGCATCCCAGCCACGCACGCTGCCCCACGTGATCCCAGCCAAGTCACAGCCCTGTGACTACACAAGGCAAGAAACAAAACTATGAATTCTCACTCCCCACGCATCAGTGTGCAGTCACTGGAGAACAGCCTCTGAACGTTCTCCCTTTTGAGAAGGAATGTGAAAGACCTCTTTGTAGCCTTCCTCCTCATGTTTCCCCCTCCTTTTGTAGTTCCTCCTTTCCTTCTGGGCTTTGGTCCCCATCCTCTGACCAGCTTACAACAAAGCCCTTCTCACCAGGCTGGCAAGCCTGATCACCAACAGTTTTCCCCCTTTAAGTAAGGTGAATTACATCAGTTCTCCTTTTCTCCCCTCCAAACACAGCAAGATGAACAATGAACCTAAAAGCTTGCTGGAGAAACCAGCTCCAGAGCTAGGCCCTGGATTCCTGGCTGCATCTGCTCAATCCAGACCCTTCCTCTTTATTGGAAGGGTTGAGGACACTGTTAGTCCTGTGTGCTGCTCATCCCCGCCTCCAAGCAAGGGATCCTCAACACCTAAACCTTAAGGCATCCCAAGTCCATAAATGGAACAGGCTGGCTTTGTTCAGATGATTCAGATACTTCTTTAAAAAAAAAAAGCCAACCTCCCCTCAAGTCTTATTTTTTTGAATGAAGCCTAGTTTTATGTCATTACCAGTAAGGCACGATGACCCACTGTCATCAGCAATCAGAGTTACAGCACCTCACTATCTGAGTTTTGCATGCCTCAAGTGCCTATTTGCACAGCTCATGTAATCACAGTCTAACAGGACATGCAGCATCACTGCACTGGCACAAACCTCCCTTCCTTCCTCCCTGTAACTTTGTGCTGCAAATAAAACCCGTTACCTGCAAGAAGAAACTCGTTACCTGCAGTACAGCCTCTGCAAGAGAGATGCTGCAAAGTCTCTCCCTTCCTCTAAAAACAGAGATTTTGAAGTGCACCAGTTCCCACCCTACCAAAGCTTCCCCCTGGGAAGGAGTCCTCGTGCCAGCTGCCTACCTTCACGGTGGGGAAGCCCTGCTGGGTGCGGTCCTTCACCGAGCCGCGGCTGCCCTCGGTCAGGTACCGGGCCCTGTGCTGGGTCTCAGGCTGCAGCACGATCTTCAGCTCCTTCCCCTCACTCTTAGTCGGGTACTGACCACACAACATTGGGGTCTTCTTCCCTCCAGCTCCCTTCTGGTTCTCTGATGCTCTGAGAAGTCAAAGCAGACCATTAGAAAGACGTTACAGGCAGCTCCCCAATAAAGACAAATTAAATCACAGAAAAGCTAGAAAGATAAAGAGTGTGTATTAACAGGTAGAAGGTTGAGAGGTGAGAGCAAACTTTGGAATTCTCTTTCTGACAGAGGAGACCTGCAGGATGAAGAGGAACGATGCTTCCCTGCCTCCTCCATCCAGTGCAATCAGGAACTGCTTTTCAGAGAGTAAACATAAAGGAAGGGGAAAGCAATTAGCATTAAACTGTTAACAAACAGAAGAAGGCTCATAACCTGCTTTTTCACAGCACGATACAGTCCAGTATTATCTGCACAAGCCGTTTTGCTTCTGTAACAAATATATATATGTCCACACACACACTGAATGGATTTAAGGTTAAATGATACTTCTTTAAAGAGGAAAACAGCCTCATGCCTGTCTCCACCTGAACTTGCATATCCATGCAAATACTAGTATCTGTCAAAACAGATTGATCCATTTATGCTAAAACCAAATTAGTTATTGTAAAAAGCTCTAACATAATCGCACCAATTTTAAATCTGCAGTGTATGCAAAAGGACTGTTTCTTTCCAGGTGGGTACTTGAAGATGTACTGCATCTTGTGTTCAGTTCCATAATTAAAACCTGAATGAAGAAGCCTTCCAAAGTATAATATCAGGTGATTGATTCTGTGTTCACATTAAAGCACAATGGAATATAACCCTTGATCTTACACAGAGCAGGTTTGTGTAAAGAACCTGACCTGAAGCCTAATAAACTCATTTAACACTAGCAATGTCAACACACTATGGCAAAGGGTACAGGCAGATAAAGGGCTCAATGAATTTATGCAAATGTAATATTCTATTTTACTACCAAAAAAAGCAGTTCTAATAGCTAATGCCTCTGAAGAAAGCAGTTTAAAAATCACAGATGTGAATTAAGAGACAAATCCTGTTTCAGTGTGCAATGTACAGCAGTAATTTATCCAGGATTTCTTCTTCTCAGGGAGAAGGGTGAAACACACACTTTTGCTTCAAAATCGTTTACTGGGAGTTTTGCCACTGTATGCGTTTTTCACTGACCTGAAGCTGGGCTAACCCATAGAGCTCTCTTCCAATTACCAGATGATTTATACTAGCAAACGTCAGCAGCACCTTCCCCAAAACTCCTACTGTGCAACGAACAGCACCAGGCCACACAGGACACAAACACTTCCAATTATTCCCCAGCCTAGCCCAGTCCTTCTCCTAGGGACTGGCCCTCTCCTGCCCCAGGGAACGTTCTAGACCCTGCCTCCCAATTCCACCACATCTCACACCCCTCAAAGGCCCATTTATCATGCTCTTATTTCTGCTAAGCCTTCCAAAACCTTTTCATATATGTACCAAAGGGTTAAAAAGGATGCTGCCTGTGCCTGCTGTGAGTTTCGTTCCTGTTTTTCTGTTTGTGAATCTTACCCAGGCAGCAGGGACTGCCTGCCCAGCTGAGGTGGGTGGATGCCCAGCATGTGTCCCTGCCCTGCCCACTCACCTGCGACCCGGGCACAGCAGAGGCCAGGTCTGGATGAGGGGCTGGTGCACAAGAACTGTGAGGGCACCCTGCTTCTGCCAAGCAGTCCCAATTACCCTGCCACGGCCTAGTCAAGCAGGTTGTTCAACAAAAATAAAAACACTACATAAAAACATACCTTCTTTTAGGAAAAGGGACAAAATTCTTCCTCAACGTAGCATTTACAAAACCTGTGCCACACTAAATAAGCTGTAATTAACACCACCATGCTCTTTGCTTCTGTTCAGGCCAAGCAAAAACACTGGTCACACTCAAGCTCGTTAGAGAATCGCTTTTCTCTGTTCTTCCTGTCAGGACGTTCCTCCACAGACTAGTAATTAAAAGGAATACATTTACGAAGTTTCAGTGAGTATCTTCTCTTTTTCTCACTCAGAATTTTAAACCACGCAGCTCCAGTTTCTGAGCTTCCTCCCAGGAAGCAGAGGAGGAACGCAGGGCAGGCTGGGCTGCTGGAGCCCCCTGGCACGGTGCCCAGCGCCGTCCCAGGACCCGGGGCAGGCTGGGCACCACAACGGCACCGGGGAACGCCCCATGGGAGGCAGCACGGGGACTGCTCCCTCTGACCCACCACATCTGTAAAGTAGCATGGGAGACTGAGATATTGCTGAATTCTGAAGCGTTAGAGAGGCAGCCATCAGAAGCCAGTTCACTCTTAACACTCAAAATGTGACGTTTTAGCAGTGAACGCTTTGGCCTCTCCCACACAATTGTTTTTCCTGACTGTACTTTACTATTAAAACCCAAGTTACCTTAATTGTCAACATACTAATATTTTATATTCTCATATTTATGTGGAGATGCTGCCTAATCTCTCTTTTGGAAGTCTTCCCTCTAGAAGGGAAGTAAAAAAAAGTAATCATTACTTTCAACCAGATTAGCTGAACTTGAAAGGAATTGTCAAGCCTTCACCAGAATTTCTCAGTGGTCTTTCTTCTCAAATTATGAGGCTATATCATTTATGTGTCCTTTTAGTTCATTTATAATACTAATATTCATGCACATACAAACAGCAAAATATTCCATACAAGCATGTTTATTCATTAGCTGAACTGTTACCAAAGAGTGACTCCTTAAAGCTAGCACTCCTTTTCTAAAAAAAAAAAAAAAAAACCCACAACACCTAAGTGGCAAACCTCACAACTATTAGAGCAGATTTCCCAAGTTAAGGTTTGCCTGGCCCTGCACTGGCATGGGGGCTGCTCCCAGTGGAGACTTGAGAGGGAAAGTGAGACCCAGCCTGTCAGAAACCTGAGACTGCCCTAAATCACCATCAATTCAGCCCTTTCTAAAAAGGCTTTCACAAATTCCAGCAGTTTCCACAGGAATATATTCTTCCTAGCTCTTTAAGACAACTGACTAGAAGCCTCTTTTGAGGCAAATGCTCTTTCCACTCCACAAATTAACAAGGGCGCTTTCCTTGCTCTTTTTTCAAAGCCGAAAGTAAATGAACTCCCTTGGCTGAACTCCACCAGGCTGGGAAGTTAAAATAAAAGTCACTACTGCGACCTAGATTTGTAACGCTCAATCTCCATATTCCAACTGCAAAATTAAAATTTTCTAATATCTTGGCCATTTCTTTTCCCAGAGCTTTTATTTAAAAGGCCAATTCTGTTACATAAGAGTTTTGCTGCAGTTCAATCCAGCCCATTTAGCACACAGTGTTTTAGGGAATGTTGCAGTTTTGTGATAAATTAGACTGAGATTGTTCCAGAGTTTAGTATAGCTCCCTTTTCCTGAGATCCAGAGATCACATTTACAGTCACACAGCTCTTGCCTTTTGATAAAGTTTCTTCCCTCTGTACAGGAGACCTGACGTCCCTCGTGCTTTGTGGAGGCATCTCCCGAGCTCCGAGCACCTGTTTTGCATATGCTAATTTCCTTCTTTGGCTCTACCACAAACTAACAATTTTCCTTTAGTATGAATTTCAGCAGGTGAAATCGAGAGATGGGGACAACTGCAGCCACCTCAGCTGTCGTTGAAGTGGACAGGGGCAGGAACAGGCGGCAGAGCCAAGGCTCCCATTGCCAGCCTCAGGCTCCCAGTGCCATTCCCCTCGGCTCTTCCCAGTGCAGTCCCCAGGCCAGCATGCTCTGGAGAATTCCTCAGAATCACCTTCTCACACTGAAATTTTAAGTATGGAACTGCAATGACCCTGGGAATACAGACCCCAGGCTCTTTCCCCTTTGGAATACGAGAAGTTCATAATCTTTCCCATCACTCAAATTTTAATATTCACCATTACTGTGATGAACATTAGAACATACTGGAAGCGCATACTTAAAGGTAAAACTAAACAAAATACACTTCCTCTCCCCAAACAAAAAAAAAAGACCCAAATCTATCCACATGACCATCTTGAAAGTATTAAAGAAGCCACAAGCAGAAAAAATGAATTTTTTTAAAAAAGTATCAATAGACTATTGTAAACTGATGGAGTTTTTCTTCTTGAAGCAACTACTGAGATGCGTTTAGTGAAGAGTGTGAAGTGGGAGAGATGAGAGACCACCACCCAGGCGTGCCCACACACAGACACTCGCATGCACACGACCCAGAAGCACAGAGAGAAACAGGATTAGAGATTTATTTCTGAAAAAATCAAATACAGAAGTGAATTCACAAGGAAAAACAAAATCACCGGATCATCTTAACATTTCTTATAAAAAAGTAAAGCATGTGTTAATTTGAATGATGAGGAATCCCAAGAAGCCATTATCTGCTACTCCCATCACTCGCTCTATCCGATAGAGACAAACAAAAGCAGGTGAAGTCTACAGACTGAAATCCTCACATAAAAACCTGCAAAAAAATTAAGATTTAGGGTGCGTCCAATCCACTCTTGCCTTTCTTTTTAAACTCAATAACATTTTCACTGCCTTTTTGTAAATGAAATTGTGCCATCTTTTAGGAATTTCACTTAAACAAGAACACAGATGAGCTCATCAGTGCGGCGTCCAATTGTTGCAGGCATGTTTAGCTTTATCTTCTAAATAAAGATTAACAAGTCTAATGAGAGTATATCAAGGGCTAGGACGCAAAAGGGAGCAGCAGAGAGGGGAAGGGATTTATGTGAGAACCTGAGCAGAACACTTGATGGGGCATGGGGGGAGTTTTATTAGTCTGGTTTTACATATGGCCATAGAATTTTTTTAAAAAAAAAAAAAAAAAAAAAAAAAAGCAGATACCAACCCATTTCCTGCTTTTGAGTTGCCTTTGCTGTCCGTGCTGAGCTGATAAAGGACATAGTGAGGCGCTTTGGCACTGTCGGCATCAAATATATCCATGTTGGACTCTTCACAATCTCGACGTTTGATCCCTGGCCTCTGCTTTGGGTTTCGTTTGCGTGATTTACGTGGCACCTCAGTGTTATCATTGTAGGAACTGGTACTCATGTTACTGAAGTTGGAGGGTGAATCCTCCATCCACATACTGCAGCTCTGCTCTGACTCCAATCCACAGCCCTCATCCTGGCAGGACATCCGACTGTTGTCCAGCAAGTCCTCGGGTGGTGGCGAGATGTACAGGACTGTGTGTCTCTTCGGCGTTGACTGCTGCTGCTGGGCTGCGTTACTGGTTAACTGCTTGTCACTTACCCCTCGGGTACTTACCCCCACGGCTGAGGAGCAGCTCTCCACTTGCATAGCCTTGCTGTCGGTGACTGAGGTAGAGTAAATGGTAGGACTGGAAGAGGTGGTAAAGGAGCTGCAAGCACCGCCCATGGAGGAAGAGGAAGGAGCTGAAGAAGCATCTGCGGTGTATAATTCACAAGTAAATACAAGATCCGTGGTTCTGTGTGTGCTGGCTATAGCAGTCCCATTGAAATAAAGTGATTTATGAACAGATTGCTTTCCCCCAACAAATATTTGGAATTTGGTAAGTTTTAGAATGTAAATGCTTAAGGCAGTAGAGCCTAGCCAGTAAAGAACTTTGGAAATGTCCAAATGAGACTTAATATGATCCACTGTAATCAACTTTTTTAAAACTTAATGTTAATGCATAAAAATGGCTGCAAGTAAACAGAGCTTTCATTGCCTCCGCTGGACTAATTATTTCTGTAGAAGCCATTTCATCTACAGTAATGGAAGCCCCAAATGCAAAATGCTTATAATCCACATTCAATGCCAATTAAGCCATTTACTGTTGGAAATTTTCATTTTTGAAAAGGACGGGACTGTGCTTAGCCACAAAATATTAAAATAAGTTTCTAACCTATGAAGCAGAGAACTACAGGTCATTTTTAATGCAGACACTCCCTGCTTCAGAGGCAAATCCTGGAATAAAAATATGAGAAAATAAATGAGAAAAAGAGCTGCTGATTATTCCATCATAAATGAGAAATAAAATATAAAATCAACTGAGTTGGTAGGCAAAATGGAACTGGTATCAGTCTCTATGACGTAGCTGTTTATTTTGAAGGTTCAAAACAGGGGTGAAATCTCTGTATCGGTGACACGCTGACACAAGGGGACTGGAAATTTCTGTAATTTGACTCTTTTGGTCACCAACACTGATTTCTCTCAGGCTTTATTAGCAGAGTCCCTTACGTGTACAGAGACAGCTTGGGACAGACCTCTGAAAAATTCATACTAAGCAGGATATTTAAATAACATGCCTGTGACTTCTCCAGAGGTCACACAGATCAATCTGGTTTAGAACCACAGGAGGACAGCTAAACGATTAAAAGAAAGCCCTGATGATTTCTGGAGAAGATCATCAGCATTTCCAACGAAGAACATTAATAGTCAAGCCAGCTGAAACCGTAGGCTACGACCTTTCAGAGGAAGCAGGATGGACAAACATCTGTATTTAAAACAGCTACAGCTCACTGCAGAATAACTAACTGAACTTTATATTCAGGTTTAAGCTTCCTAGCGAGGAGATGCTACTTGCTGTATTTCTGCACTGCTGGCCACACCTTTCACAAGAAACCAGAACGACAGAAATAATCTGATTTTGGAAACAAATTGTATAATTATTTGCATATGTTATGTACAATCTGTTCATTCCACTAGTTACTGGTGTTGTAGAGGTAGTACCTATCATTAAGAGGAACATATTTTCCTTTTTGCTGTATCAGATTTTTGTAAAATCCAAAGCATTATAGTAATCTCTCAAGTGTAAAATGTTTAGAGATAGTTGAACTATTCTATCCAGTTTAAGCTATTTAGTAGTACCAGAATAAAGTGCATTCAGCCACGAGACACATATAAGAGGAAAACTCAGCAAACCTTCCTATAAACCAGTCAACCTGTCGTTACCAGAGAGTATCACTTGACTAATGATGAAGAATTTTTTAAACCATTTACTGTTTCTCATGGCTTTTCTTCACTAAATTTATTTAAAAGTAAATCTACATTACTTCAGATTGTAAAATTCAGTGGCTGTTACAGTTTTATCAATGAACTATTCTGCTTTTATCTCCATAAGAGGTCCCTTCCCCAAACCTCCCAGTGAACCAGGAGCAGATGAATGATACCAGTTCCATTTTCCAGTTTGTTCTTTGGCAAATATAGTGGCTGAAGTTGGAGAATTCAGTCACTTTGAACTGCATTCCAATTTAAAGGCAAATTTATCCTTTCTATATCATGCATTAATGCAATGCTTCTTTCAAAAACATTTACAGGATTGGCAAGAACTATTAAATCTAGATATTAATTTCAGTGACAGTATTTAGGAGCTGATTTGCAGCCACTTTGAGTTGAGAAGGATCATTGCTCTTTGGGATGTTCACTCAGTTTTGTTCCGATCGAATTCGTTCCCATTCATCGTTTACACACCCAAGCAGGAGATGGACCCCACGGAGCAGTGGTGCTGCCTCTGCTTGGGTCACTCCACAGCAGAACTGCCCCCAGTCAAAATTCCTTCTCCTTTTAACGGGTGAAACTCATGCCCAGTGCATGGCAGTGTCCCCACCCCTCGTGTCTGCCTGCGTGTGACAAAGGCGTTGACAAATCAGTAATTATCTGCATTGAACCAGGCAGCAAGGCTCTGGAGCTGAAGACTTTCCTTCAGTAGATTAATATCACAGGTTTGTCTTTTTGCAGCAAATATTGGGAATACTTTAGAAAGGTCTTTTAGAAGGCCTCTAAGCACCAGTGCAAGTGACAATGCATCCACGGGTCTGTGCTGGAACAGGTACATCAAACGCTGACCGTACCCTGCTTATCAAATGGTTCAATGCATATCCTGCCCAGAAATGCAACAATTGTCCTTTTCCCTCACCTTCCTAGGGGAAAAAATAATAAATCAATCACTAAACAAAATATTGTTCTGTATACAACTAACAGAGCTGGCAATAGTATCATCATTTTAGGGTGCAGGACTTTGCAGTATTTCAGTTGCTATCATTGCTGCTATGCAAAACCATTTCTCCTCCATTTTCTTTTCTAGGAGTTAAAAAGCATGTAGGTGCATGAATATGTGTATGTGGCTTTTCTTTATACATTTAAAAAAGAAATACTGTTTGTTATAAATCAGTTATACTCTCCTCCATTTACCAGAGACATCCCTGTGTAACAACAAGGGTATTGTGCAACAATTGTGTATCAAAACAATATAAAGCTAGATGGTAAAGGCAAAAAACTCTCTCTCGTGCCTTACACCTTCTCCAACAAATGCCACTACCACCCGTGAACATGCCAGGGTTTTAGAGTGTGCATGGGCCAGTGGCTTCTCCAATTAAAAATCTGTATGACAGATATTACAGCCAATGAAATCAACTGGCTATGTTACAACAAATATGCAAATTTAAAATCTAGTTTTGGTGATAAATCAGTAATTGATTCAGTATCATTTTAAGCTGTGCAAATACTAAGAAAGAGTGAACTCTGTTTTCCCAGAGCCTGCAGGCCTCTAGCCAACTCATCTTCTTCTGAACGAATAAAGGAATGGGATCAGACAAGTCAGAATTCACAAAGTTACTCTCACGAATAAACTTTGGATGTCTTATGTGGCTCCCATTTTGTTTTAACAAGTTATTCTAAAGCCAGCAACAACACATGTGTACCTGATACCCAAAGGAGATCTCTTAGTTGAATATGCTGCATTTTGGGGAAGAAAAAAAAAAAGAGGCAGCTTATTCCCAGTAATTCAGACTTGACTGGTATTGCTTTAAAATGTGAGAGTGTTTTGCATTTCCTGGTTTTGAGGAAGTTTTCCTCAATATGCAGATAATAAGCTGTGGCCCGTGGGCACTGGGTGTGAGCATGTACCTGGGGCCTGGGCTGTCACCTGGGAGTGGACACACACGCCTGCCCCAGTCCAAGCATTTCTTTCATTTGAGGTTACTTTTTTTTAGACACATAGTAATGGGAAGTGCTACAGGTGGCTCTTTCACTTGTAATTTAACAGTGCTTGCAATGACAAACAGTTTGAATGGGTCTGTACATCTTGAGATATAAGACTGAATATATTTTAACACAGCCTCAAAATAAAAATTACCTTCAAAGCTACAACACTGAAGAGAAGCTAAGTGCATGTTATGGCAAGTATGCAGCCATTTATTATTATAATAATAATAATGATAATAAATAAAACGTGCACCAGCATCACAGGGTGGTGGTTTTTTCCTTTTCTTAATTTAAAAAAAAAAAAAAAAGAGTGAAAAGTACTACCACAGTAGAGCATTTTGATGACTGTTGAAACTAAACCTCCTGAATGTATTCGTTGCCACTATAACATGTAAGGTAGCTGAAAGAACTAATTCAGAATTTGTTGCTTGTCCTACAAGCTTTTTTTCTCCAAGAGAGGCAGAATAGGATCAAACTGTTCAGCACAAGAAAGCTCTGGTTCTCTGGACATCAGAATTTACACATCAGTAACAGGCAATTCTGTAATGTGTAACTGAAAGACAGAAAACAACCAAGAGCTAACAAACTAAGTAGTTAGTGCCAGAGCTGAGAAGGGAAATACAAATAACCAATTACTCTGCACTACTCCTAGGAAGACTAAATATCATGAACAACTGGAGCTTCTTTGACACCAGTGATTTGTACATTTGCTTCCCAGGCAGACTAAAAAGGTGCCTACGGCTCCCAAACATTTCCCTCGCTTCCAGGCAGTGAACAGTTACATTCACAACCAAGGGGCTGAATAATTCAGGTTCTTTCTGAAAACCCAAAGCAGCCAAAAAACAGTCAGTGGAAGAAGGGATGCACATGCACGTGGCACAAGCACACACTGCAAAAAATCAGAGGCTAATGAGAGTGTCAGAGAGCAGGGGAACACAGAGCACAGAGCATCCCCGGGAGCAAACAGTGCAAGCGTCGTCTTCCCAATGATACAAAGCAATGTACAAAACTAATGTCTTGCCTCCTGAGTTAGCAACTAAGGCAATGACATGTATTTCTATATCCTATTATTTTGTGAACTCAAACGATGCATTCAGCCTCAAGAAAAAAGGTCTGAAAGGTAGGAGAAGGGAAGGAAAAGAACAAATCACTATTTGGCACTAAGGGAGTCTTGTCTTTAGACAACACCTTCATGGAGCCAATCCTGAAATCTTTGTTCATTTGTTCCAAAGAGATCCTTAAACACAACAGGGATTACCAGGCTCCTCAAAAAAGAAACAAATAGTATCCTAGCATCCTGATGACCCCTTTTTTTTTTTTTTTAATTGCAGATGGAAAGCTTAAGATTGCAAATGCAAATGAATTTGAGATATTTTGGGTTTTCACAAGTTTTTCAGCCAGCAGGACTGGCAGAAAGCCATTAAAGAACTTGACTTTTTCTCAGCCCCTCCCCTGCATCCCACGTGATACCCTGTGCTACATGCAGGAAACTGAGTGTCAAAAATGAAAAGGCACCATAGAGTGTGAGGTTTAGGTGGTGTACAAGCTTAATAGATGTAAGTATACCTCTTTATGAAATTTGTTAATTTATTTAACATGTCATGTTCTTGATCAGACTTTTGTATGTTAATTGGTTTATTTGAACCACTGGACACAGAAGGACAATTTCAGAACAAAACCAGAAGGATACTACATGCAAAATTTTCAGCATCAACCCTTGTGTTGCCAAAGGTTTTCAAGGTAAAACCCAGAACTTACAAAGTGGCTGCAAACCTGCTTTCAACACCTCACATGCCAAACTTGGGTTTCTACTTTTCTTCTTCTTGTATTACTAAGGTAATGTCAAAAACTTTTCCAAAAAGTTTAGTTTCAAATCAGTATCAATCCACTATTTAGAAATAAAATAAAAATAAAAATTTAAAATAAAAAAAAAAAGAAAGAAAGAAAAGAGACTTATGAAGAAGTCTGAAAACAAGACCGACCTATACCCTGGGTGAGATTGGATGGGTTAAGTGTCTCTGGCACTATTTGTCTTCACTATTGACAGACACTGTCACACAACCCACCACTCGATGCCTGTCTCTGAATGGCGAAGCTAGAATGCAAGTTAAGTGTATTAATAGAGAAAAAAACTAGCATCCCAGCAAATATAATAAAAGCAATCCAATTCACCAGTTATTAAAAACACTCAGATTCAAGATAGGTAGGTTAATTTAATTTACATCAAGCCCAACAGTGTAAATTCCCCTTACATTCACATGCTGAACCAGGCAGTGTATTATACTTTGGGTAAATAGATCAATCAGTCTGGTTTTGTTATAAATGACATCTGTTATTAAATTAACACTCCAGTTTAGGTATCTAAGTAGAGCTTTCATTAGTGGCTCACACACCCCAATTCCATGTATCTGAGATCGTCCCCACTCGGAGCAATAACCAGCTGCAGACAGGCAAGTCAGAGCTCTAGGACCCTCAGCTGCTCCTCAAGCTCTCCCTTGTCTCCTCAGCTCCCTCCACAGCCTGCTGCCCTAAACGAGAGACTGACTGTATGATAAGGTCAGGACTGATGGGTCTGACAAAGAGCACTGCAGTTTAAGAAACAGACTCTTCTGTTCTTCAGATATATGGGATTTTTTTCTAAGAAATTAAGAACTCTTTTGGTCTTCACAAAGCCTTCGATGCTGTTGCTGCAAGGAGGTGCTCACATCACAGAGCAGTAATGCTGCTCTCTTTTTGCCCTCTGCTGCCGTGGTTCTTCATTATTCCTAAAGGAACAAGGAATTATCTTGTTGCAAAGTAATTCTCAAGCTTTTTTTGATCTAAGAATAGGAATTTGCCATTTAAAAAAAAAAACTCTCAGAATGATAAACAGCTTGTGTTTAATTGAGCAGTTCTGGAAAATTTGGTTTACTAACTATATGAGGTTCAGGAAGACTGAAAACCTTAATTTAGGAAAAAAGAGATGAACTAGAGTACCTCAATAGAATCCTCTACAGGTAATGGTAAGGAAGCTCTGCTCCATGCAGAGGAGCAGGTATGCACCCCATGCACATACAGCCCAACACAACTATGACGTTTTAACTGAATCTGCAGAGAGCACCTTGCTAAGAAGTTTCCATAAAACAGAAACAACACAAGAAACCCTTTATCCTCCCATTTCCCAGCCATGACTTCTCACCAGCAGATGATGACAGAAACTCACTGTACCACTCTGCTCCACACCTAACCATGGCTCATCCTCTCACAGGCTAACACCTCTATAAACTCTGTTCACATATACATTGGTGTGAACAAGCCAGAGCAGCTAATGTACAGCACCAGAAGATGCATTTTTAATGAGCATTGGGATCTGGTTTAATGTAGTTCCAGAAGAAAGAAGTATTTGCCACATGATTGCAGCAAGCACGCTGCAGACAGAAATCCCTGGAAGACATCCTCCTAGGAAATCACAGGAAGGCATTTCCAACTGGGAGGGCGGTGGGAAGAGGAAGGGAAAAGCCTACAAAGAAATGGAAGTTTTTACAGGCATTGGAAACCAACTACAAAGAAGAATCATTTTTTCTGATAATTTGTTTACAACATGTAACTATAAACCCAAGATAATAGAATTAGTAACAGCGCTGATATCCCCTTTGAAATCCCTGGTAATTATTTCTGTATCAACAGGAAAAACTGACTAATGACACCAGGAAGGATGATAAGTTGACAAAATATTTTCATTAAAAATAAAAATTTAAAAGCCTGGATCTAGCTACTCAGGAGGAAAAACAAATCAAACCAGAACCCCCACATCTCCATTTTGAGGCTTTAATTTAAAAAAGAGCACGACATTGACATGACCATAAAAAGGTAAAGCTTCGTTGTTACCAAATATTTTCCCAGGATACAATCAAAGATGCTTGGGAGCCAGAAAAAATTCAATACATCACAGATTAATTGTATCCAAATATGAAGAAAAAGGGATCGCCAAATACATTTCAGAGGCATAAAATCTGTTCTCTTGTTACAGCAAAACCACCACTCTGTGGAGAATTCTCTTGGAAATAAGAGCTGGAAACTGCCAGTTTGCAAGGATGCAGGAAATACTGTCCTGGGGGAACAATACAAAAAATATGGAAAGACACAAATTCACCTCTGTGGAAAATGGAGAGCAGCTTAAGAGATCATCAAGAAGCTGAATAAGCTTGTTCCAAGATCTGCTACAGAGAGAACGAACGAGTGATGAGCAGAGAAGCAAGTTTCTGTGAGGGTTTTATTCACTGAAGGTGAGAAGGACCCAGCATTCCAGTTACTGGTGATAAAAGATGAAAATACAACTATTTGTCTAAAATACATGGTCAAAAATAGTTTGGAATCATCCCCAAAAGACAAGAATAAGTTGCTGACCTACCAACTAGAGAGATGCCTCTGAGAAAGGACTTGCAGGAGCAGTGTGAATGTGCAGTATTTGAAGGCCCCGTACAGCGTGTCTTCATCAACACCAAAAAACTGTTCAAGCTTCAAGAACTCACTGAGAAGAATCAAGCATCCCTCCTTGCAACTGGAGCTTAAAAATATTGTGTAGAAGGCATTATATAAAATAAATGTGCTTGAAGCTTTAATAAGAAGTCTCCAGGCACAGCTTACAATGACATTTCTCAGCATGACATCCCCATGCACTTCAAGAGTCTAGAAGATGATTCATATTTAATGTGTTTGTGGTACTGCACCAGGCAAAATCCTCCTGTTCCTGTCCCCTGAACAAAGAAACTTGTAATTCAAATAGCACAGTTTCTAGCAGTAAAACCAGATCCTTCCCCTCCCTTCTGCTTTCCAGAATGATAACAGAATTAGAAGCTTGAGACAGCAGCTCAGGGTATGAACTTTGCAGCTCAAAATCCTAGAGTTCTATTGAATTATACTTGCCTGTTTTGATATTCAGAGTGGGTAGTACCTCTTTTGTCTGGATTAATTAATGAGATACACATTTATTTAAAAAATTAATGAAAATCCAATCATTAACATTCCATTTTAATATTCTTAAAACTGTTCTGTAAATCACAAAACAAATTTCCAAAAGGAAGAACTAGAAGTCTGCCCCTGCAAGGTCATCACTGCTAAAAACAGCCCATCCTGCTCCTCCCAAAAAAACAGAAGTGAACTGCAGCAATAGGTATTTCTCACTTACACTGGGATTTACATGGAACAAAAGCCCACAGCAAAGTGGCTGACAGAAAAACCTCAAGAGAGTTGAATTTCAGCCAGAGCTTACCTTACCCTGTGTGTCGAGAAGCAGAAAACAAACTGCAGCTATTACAAGAGTAGCAAAAAGCTCTCACCCCCTCGCATCGTTCCCTGCAATGTAATCCTCTCATTATTGAGAGTAATAACATCTGCAACTGACCTCCCCATCCAGTGTGCCAGCAGCATTTCAAATTAGCCCTTCTCTTTAAAAACAGGAGTAAAGCAGATAACCCACAATGGAGATTGTGAAGACTGAACTATCCCTCCCCTACCACTTGGCCAAAATGTGAGGTTTCAGAGCAAGCAAGAGCTGAGTTTGGCTACAGGGACATGAGGTTGCCATAGTCATCTTCCCTCCTCACCCTATCATCTCTACAGTGTCAGCTCCCCAAAAATGTGCCTGGAGTCTGCTATTACAACTTGAGATATGCAAATGAATAGTCAATCTTGGTCTTTTAAAATATAAATGTAAAATACGTGTTCTCCTGGCTAGGCATATAGACATGCACAAAGTCCAGGCTGACTTTTCTCTTATTTTCCTGTTAAGAGACCAGAGCCCAGCCCAGACAGACACCTCATTGCTGCATGAGGTTGGGTGACAACAAAAACATCGTAGTGACTTTTCAAAGACACTACAGCAACTCTAAAACAATTACAGAAAATAGTAAAACATGATATGCACTTTTATCTAAAGAGGTGGTATGGCTACTGCAAGAATGCAGCCAAAACGCTTGTGTCCTGTTCTCCTGGGGAAGTGGAGAGATGTGGGCGCAGAAGAAACACAAGTAACCTCAACAAAAAGCAAAAGTGCTCCTGGAACTCTGGAAGTCAGCTGAGAACACTGGAGAAGAGAACTGAGAACTCTCCTGCTCCTGGGTAGCTGCTTGCTGCAGGCACATGCATCAGTCCACAAGTGCCCAGTTCTGGGTGGCTTACAGGAGAAATCCCCACCACTCACTACACAGCAGAAATCTGTGGGAGGATTTTACACCAGGATTGTAAAACCTCACTGTGATCCACTGCAAGGAGTAAATTCACCTCTCCTTGCACTCCTACCTACAACGTCTGTATATATCAACGTTCCTTCCTCTGTTTGTAAGAATTTATCCCCAGCTTTCCAGAGAAAAAAGGTCTGGCCTCAGACTTACCAGAAACACTCAACCATCTGTCCACCTTTGGGATATAATATATTTTATGTATATATTTTTATAGAGCTCTACCTTACCTCCCAACACCAGAGGGAGGAGCAGGGACTGTTCTTTTCAGCTTTCTGCTCTGTGCCTGCTTTTGGAACACAGCCTACAGACCTGTTTTGCAGGTTAACATTTCTCTAAGGTGCAGGTATTTTCTTCAGAGGATTTGGTGGAGAAGTGGAAAAAAAAAAAAAAAAACCCACCAAAGCAAACCAAGATGCTGCACTAGAACCATCTATTGGTTATCCTGCACTGGCCAAAAGGCAGAGGACGAGCCCTCCCTGATGCCTCTGGGAGCTGGGCACCCCCTCCCTAGCAGGAGCAGCAGCTCCACGGCACGGGGCTCGGGCTCAGCTCTCCTCACTCCTGGGCACAGCACAACTCGCTGCTGAATGATCCTGGTCATCACAATGATGTGTTTATAAAAGACCAAGATTCAATTGTTCCTGCCCTGACTGGGGTGGGCAGTGACGTAAGCAGTGAGAACAAAACTAGGCTTTGACTCTTTGGTGGTTTTTGTCCGGTTGGCTAAACACAACTTTTAACAACTTGGAGACCTGAACTTGCTTGTGCTTAATAATTCTGATTTCGATTTTAATGGTCCCCAGAAACCTCACTGTCTCATCACAACACTGATGGAAGGTCCCCAAAGCCACCATTCGGTGGTATTGGCCTGAAGTGGGTGAAACTACACCATCTCTGACACTCAAAACTGCTCTAACTGAATCAGTAGCTGCTCTTTCTGCGTTAAAAAAATCTCTATGCTATTTTTTAAAGCTGTTCATTCCAGTAAGTTGTGCTGCAGTTTACCCCAAACACGGCTAACCCGTTCTCAGGTTTTTTAGAAGGAACTGGACTGGCTGTTAGCAGACACTAAATACCTGGAGATAACAGACATTTAGTTCCATTCAAGTTTTTAAGTCTTTTTTGTTAGATACAGAATTAATCAGCAGTTCACATCTATCTGTGGATTTAGAGTGTAACAGGGTTTGTGGGATTTTTTCCACTTGTTTTTAAGATATGTGTTTCTAAGGGATTTGGTTGCTGCTATGTCTTTGAACCAAACTGATGATTAAGTACCTTGATTTCAGAAATATATGCCCAAATATTTTTTTTTATTAAGTGATATAAAAATATCAAATCCTTTCAATATAATAAATAAAACATCAAATTGTTTCAATGACCGAAGTTCCACTGTGCACAGTTAAATCCACAGGTTCTCTCAGAAGAGGTCTGGCAAAACATGAATGGTGAGCAGTGCTGTAAAGTTTCTCTGACAAGTCTACAGTCACTTCAGTTTCTGATCAGGACTCCTGTACCATGCAAATCTGGGAAACATTCTCATACAAACATTTAATGCATATGAACTCAGAGAAAAAAAGAATAATGCAGCTATGGGAATCCTCACCATAAATATATAAATTTTTTTGCAAGCAACAATTTAAGGCCAATTAGGAAAGTGGGACATGACCTTGGAAGAAATAGGGGAATCAAATTATGCAAAAAGCCCTCTTATCCAATGAAGAAAGATGCATCTATCATGAGCATAATAATTTTTTCCTCATTGAACAGATGTTTACAGAAAAATTACTGACAAGAATTCCAGATGCAAACCAGCACTACGGGTAACCTCCTAAATCAAGCCTTTGCCCTTAAACCCTCACTTTTTTATATTTGATGAAGATCAACAGCAGAGCCTCTAGACTAAGTCTAAATCATGGCTGGGAGTAAGATAAAGATAAAAAGGTCATGCCTCATTTTTGTATGCTGTCAATTAGAAAAATAACTAACCATGTCAGTTTGCACTAGTGCTATCCTGACACACGTTATATTCTCCTGTACCTGAGAATTTTGTAATACATTACAAAAGAGAGCTGCGTGTGAATGGAGTTTAAACATTAAGCTCCCTCAAGCCTCTTAAAGGAAAACATGACCTTTCCTCCTCTTTGCAGTTTGGTCAAAGCTTCACGGCCCAAAATGTAAGCTCCCATTCTGTTTTTCACCCTAGCTAGAACACGCTGTTTCACAGTCGGCCAGCGTTCTGCCTTAGCTCCAGATTGGTATTTATCACCTTGGAAGACAGGTTGCATTCTAGGAGGTAACAGGCCTGTGCTGCATAACAGCAGAATGGCAAAATAGGTGACTTATTTCATATGAGGAGAAAAATATAGACAAAAAATACACCAATCATACACATAGATACCTAATAATTTAGACCACCCAGTTTAGTTTACTTTCTACTATCTAAATTCTCCTAGAATGAACTCTGTTACTTGTCCACAGGCTCTTTTTTTACAATCGAAACTTTGCCAGCACTGTTCATGTTGGCCAGAACGTTAGAAACCTTAACAAAGAACTGAATAAATGAGAATGCTTACCAGCAGCAACTACAGCTGGAGGCGGCGAACCTGCCTCGCCACCACTTGTTTGGCTCATGGATGCTACAGATGTTTCTCTGGAAGGTGGTAACTGCAGCTCCTTTGGGAGAAGGTCATAGACAGATTCTGTTGAACAAAAATCATTTGATCAAAAATTTGTCCATGCTAAGGGACAAGAAACAATGTTTTCACTTAAGAGATATGAACAATAATCCAACCATTTCAGAATCTTTTGGAAGAGTTACGTTAGGCATTTGGAGTTGTTAACAGGGTGGAATAAAGCTACTTCAGAAAACAAACCAACTACAAAAACATGAAGATACTCATTCTCAAGGCTGAAACAAAAGGACACAAACTTGTTCAAACCCACAAGTCCCTCATGAACTTCCCCAGCACCTGCACTCACCCAGCGTGAAGGAGCTGACAGTACGTACCATGAGTCACGCGAGACTCACACAAACCTGCTCTCAGATTCAAATTGTGCAACTGGCTTTCAAAAAAGAAAAAAAAAAACAGCCTAATTATTACCATCATCTGCAGAACATCCTCTAAAGTCTTCCCATGTCATAAGTGCCAGTTCTCGTTATGTAAGATCCCTTGCTTCCATTTATCTACAATATTTCTTTTTGGCTCAGGCTCTCCCGTAAGCTCACGCTGATGCTCCAGGGGAAGCAGTCTGCTCCAAGGAAAGGGCCAGTGCCAGTCCATCTGACACAGGGAGCCCTCTGATGTGGCAGATCCTGCAGAGTAGTAGGACCTCTAAGGAATATTTTTGTGACTCCTCCATGGTGAATCAGCTATGGCCACCACACCCACCACCCAACAGCTTCAGCAGCCACCGCACCAGAAGCGACAGGGAGATGTAAAGAACCTACAGGAACAGCTACAAACTGAACCTACAATTCTACACCATAAAACTTTATGAAATTCCTTTATATGTATTATTTAGATACTGGAGAAAGATACAGCAAACTCAATGTGTATTGAGTAACTCAATGTGTATTGCAAAAACTCAATGTGTATTTCCCTAGAAATCAACATTTATATTCAACTGATCCTAAAGTAAAATCTATTTGGGCAGCAATTCTGTAAAAAATGTGAAAACTCAGTGAGCTGCTCACTAACCAGCTTTACTTGCATTGGGCCCTGGGAAAAACAAAACAGGATCAGGACAAATGCACAGGTACACACACCCAGCGACAGAGCACTGTACTGAAATGCAACACACCCCAAATGCTGGTTATGCCACAAACCAGAGCAGTTACTGTACTGGGTAACAGTGCAAATACTCCCACCATTAACCAGCACAAAAAGAGCCCAAGAAAAATGAATTAATTACAGGATGTTTCTTGTCTTCTATACACAAAATCACAAGCAACTACCATCAACACCTATGAACCAGCCACGAGGTGTAACTCCTCAGCTCCACAGCCCCTCCGACTTCTTCCCATCTGCTGAAGTATTTTCTCTTTTGATTCCACTTTTCAGTACTGTGACAAATAAACAAAACAGAACATTTTTTTAATCCAGAAGGAGCGCATCTGATCCAGCACCGTTTCATATTCTACACAGTTGGATTCACAGCTTTAACAACTGGGAGGATGATGTAAAATCCAGACCTGGGAGCCAGGAAGCCCCACTACCTCTTCAAACAGTTGCTGCACTATAAGGACAACGTAATTTATCAACAGGTGTCACTGCAAATCCAAATCTGGCTTAAAATAAAGAATCAGAGCAAGAACCCCATTAACACACTCACACTGACCACTCTGGGCATTTGCAGTCTTGGTTCCCTCTTCCTTCCCTAAGCTGTGAAGCCAGACCTCGTGCCCAAAGCCCAGGGCAGTTACAGGAGATCAGAACATGTGTTGGCACCTTCCCAACAGCAAGCCAGCCTAACTGCACCCAGAGCCACCTCACCTCTACATCACAGCAACGCAGCCAGCACTGCATATTCTGCACGTGTTTGTTATTTGTCATGCTGCATTCTGAGAAAGCTTCTCTGAACCATGAAATCCCCAGCAGTTTTCAGAGAAAACCTTTAATTATTTCCATATGGAATGGCTCCTATAAGCTTGGCCACTGGCATAGCTATCAATAAGTCAAAAAATTCTCCAAATAAAACATGGCATTCAGAATCCACAAGGTATGTGTGGATCCTTTTTCTGATGAACTATACTTGTTCTTCAAGATGAGCATCTTAATTCCAGAGACGGAGAAATGAAAGGTTCAGATTTTGTCCCTGCAATGAACAGCACAAATACTAGCCAAAGAAAAATACAGTTATGACCTGAGGGAGTCCCTAACCCTAAGGACCCTAACCTGCCATGGAAAGCACAAATGCCAGCAGAAGAAAGATACAGTTATGAGATGAGAGAATATTTCCCTACTTGACACCTCTAGGCCTCTAAGTTTATGTTTAGTGACGGGCCCCAAAATGAGAGATCTTAACACAGCACGTGTGCACACACGCAAGTGGAGAAACCTTTGTGTTTTCTGTATATATTGCATATATATACACACACATTTTCACTCCTCTCTGTTGTATCTCAAGAAATCCTCTTTGAGGAGAGAGCTGCTCATCATCATAATTCTGTCACGACTTGTAAGATATTTGGCATCAATTACAAAGCCCCATTTCCAAAAGCTAAATTATTAGGTAAGAGTGAGCTTTTCTGCTTGGGTTGCTCATTGGTTTGTGGGGGTTTTTTTGTTTAAATAATTTATTTTAACCCTCAAATGTGATGAAGGTTCTGTCAAGTTTGCTGCTTTAAAGGAATGCTGAGATCCAAAACTCCCACAGCATATTCTTTCTCGAGGAACACAATTTTAGAAGTAACCCACAAGAAGCACAGTTATAATCTTTGTGAATAATTCTAACAATATGATAAAGACAGGGAGGGAAACGCCAGCATTAAAATCAAAGCACATTCCCAAAGATCACAAGACCATTAAGAGTAAATCTTTAATTTCATGCATCACTGATAAAAGACCAAACTACTTGAAACATGGTCTAAAATACAACACCTAGTTTATATCCCAAGACCCTCAGATACCACACCTAAACTCAGTGATGTGCCTACATTGGGAAAAGGAGCTGGCACCAGCCCTGTCAGCAGTAAACAGGAGAGGACTGAGCAAGCCATCAGGAGCACACTGCCGAGGTGTGTAAGTCACTAAGAGGAGAACAAACAGCACCATGAAGGTTCAAACCAGAGCAAAGCCCTGCCCACCACCAATGCCTCCTCTGCCCCCAACCCTGTTCTCCCAGGCCTGTCTCTCCCTCTAGGCTCATGGCTCCCCATGACTTCCCCCAGCCTCAGGAGTGTGAGGAACAGAATGTAAGAATGTCACAAACAGGAGGGAGGGAAAATATGGGATGTCTACTTGGTAGCACACGAGAAGGAAAAGAGATCAAAACCATGGGATTAACACAACATGGGAAAGATATGGACTTGCTGGAGCAGGGCCAGAGGAGGCCACGGAGACGATGTGAGGGGGGAACCCCTCTGCTGGGATGTGAGGCCAGGCTTGGAGAGCTGGGCTTGTTCAGCCTGGAGAAGAGAAGGCTCCAGGGAGACCTTCTGGGGGCCTGACAGGACTTCAAGGGGCCTGTCAGAAAGCTGGGGACAGACTTTTGAGCACAGCCTGTTGCGACAGGACACGCGGTGACAGGTTTAAACTAAAAGAGGGAGATTTAGACTAGAGAGTAGGAAGAAATCTTTGATGCTGAGGGTGGTGAGCCTCTGGCCCAAGCTGTCCAGAGAGGTGGTCGCTGCCCCATCCCTGGAACCATTCCAGGGGAGGTTGGCCGGGGCTCTGAGCAACCTGCTCTAGTTGGGATGTCCCTGCTCCCTGCAGGGGGTTGGACTCAATGACCTTGAAAGGTCCCTTCCCACCCAAACCAGTCCATGATTTTTTATGAATGCATGGCAGAAGTTTAAGACTAAGTCCAAACTTTAAGGGAAACAAAAAAAATCTCATGGCGTTTCTTCAGAACAGATGTCATTTCAGAACCTAACCCTCATCTTCAGTGAGCTGGATCACCAGGAGCTGCTACATCAGCACCTCTCTGAAATCGTCTGGGGACCTTTAAGAAAACTTACTGCAACAAACCTGCTTTGCACAAATCTGACTTCAAATGAAACTCTGTGCTTTCACCTAAACACAGGCCAATGTTTATATATGCTGCACTATAAATAGCATTAAAGCAAAAACTGACAAATTCCAGAAAGATTAGAGTTGTTGCAAGGAAACTAATGTCTCCCCAGAGGACACAGTTTCCCTCCTTGGCTGGTATCATATTTAAACAGCTACAGCTCCCTCCCCTACTGACCAGCTCACCTCCAGCACCAGGTTTTACACCTGTGTGCACACACAAACACTGAGCATATGAAATTTTCTTCGATGATTTTATGTTTATTCATGTAGAAAACATTCACAAAAAAAAAGAAAAAGGGTGTAATATAAGTGCAGTACTACATTTGAAGGTAAAAATAAAAATTCAGCATCATTACGCATTTCTATCTAATTAGCAAGAAAAAAATTATGTAGACAGAATTCCTGTTTTCAGCACCCACTGTGTTGAATCAACAAGTCCAATTTTCAGCCAGCTGACTGCACAAGATCGCTTGGAACTTCATCCTGATTTCAAATCCTCTTGACCAATATATTAGTTGATCTCAAGTGTCTGGGTTTTTTTGCTAGAAGTAGCTCCACTTATACCCAACAACTCTAAACATTCCATACAGGAAGAGAGAGGAACATGTGTCTCTGAATTACTGGTATTATGGAAACACAAACAAGATTGACACACAAAGAGAAAACAAAACACAGATGATGAGCCAAGATCCACACACACTCATTTCCACAAACCTTCACCTGCACTGGTGTAACCAGTCATGAGATGCTCCATTTACAATAAACCTCTGAAGCTCAGCTCTCCCCAAAAACACCTCACCTAGGATAAGTACAGGAGCTTCACAAATTCTGCTACTGAAGTCAAGGACACATAGGACAGGCAGATTGACAAAAAGCGTAAGTGTCAAATTTCTTCAACTGCCCTTTATCCAATTATCCCAGCCCAATAATCTCTCATCCGAGATCAGCTGCTTCTAACTTTGATCTTCCTGCCAGTTATACTGACAGTTCAGAAAAGTGAATTTCACATGGCTATACTGATCAGAACAGCACCAAACATGAGGCCAACACCCAATGCCACAACATTTTATCTCTGGGGAGGACAAGATTTCCTGAGCCTACTGCTTGAAACAGCACAAAACATTTAGAATTAAAATATTTATGAACAATAATCAAGTAATATGATACTGGAGTTGCTTGTTATTGCAGCACATCAAGACCAGCACACTGAGCCAAACAAGAAGCATTCCAGGACACTCGGCTACCAGCGGGAACCGAGCCAGCACCAGGCTCAGGTGAAAGGTTCACCACTGCTCACCACGGCATCTCCCAAGGGACTGTGAGAGCAGCACCAGGTCCTGAAGGTACCAGAAGGATCTACAACTCTGCTAGAAGTGACACTCACCTAGTACAAACGGCTACACAACTGAAATTAAGATCTGAACCAAAGCCACCTGCAAAAGGGTTGGATGCGTTATCATCAGTCCTCACAAAAATACATCCTTGGGTCAACATGTACCTGGATCAGCCCCAGCAGCTGGTGACAGAAGCTCTGTCTTGGAGGGAGTGTGAGGAGAGGACTGGGAAAGGTTTGGGCAAAATAACTCAGAGAAGGTAGGAAATCCTGGGTGAAGGTGATCCTATAGTATCGCCGTGGAAAGGCAAAAGGCTGGTGGCTCATGATGGCACAGTGAAATCTAGAAGTGCTCCTTCTCCTCCTATCTTACTCATTTCACCTTAGTACACACACACAGTTGCCCCTTTTGTAGGAACATTTTTAGGTTTCACCACACAGACTAAGCAGGCTAAATGAGAGGAATCTGGGCTTGCCCTCTCCCATCACCAGAAAACACTACACTGAATTTTTTAATCCATTCTCATCATCACGGCATCAAAGGACCTTTCATAAACACTCCGTGCCTTGTGACCAGCAGCATTAGAATCCTCCTTACTAACTCAAACTGTGATTCTATTTAAACTTCACCTTAGGAACATAGCAGCTAAGCTCTTGGGAGCAAAGGGAACACAACAACCGACTCCTGTTCGGGAGTGCCAGGACAACTGTAGGATCCTGCGAGCAGTCGCTGCAGCCTGGACGTGTCCCAGAGAGAGCCTGGCTTTTCCCAAAGCCTACGTATCTGCACCATGGAGAGTGCTCTCCCTCCTAACCAGAAAGGAGAATTCTCATTTCAGTGTAGCACTGGAACAGGGCTAGGTGCTGTCACATCAAGAGGACAGACAGCAGAAGAGGAAAAAAAAAGCAGTTTCCCCAAAACAGCTAATGGAAGTGGTTGTAAATAATCAGTTCAGCTGTAATGCAACAAACCCAGTACACATGGATCCACTATTCTACCACACACAGCATCTGCAAGACTTTTCTGTAGCTACCCACCTTTAATGAATCATTTACAAGCAGCTTTTCGGTTGCATCTACACAGGAATTTCAGCTATACAGATGAAGAACTCTGATTTCTAGTAATTTAGCACCTCATTAGCTTGCACTGTGCTAGGACTGGCTCATGACATTAGAAAAGAGCTGGTCTGTCCTCAAGCTTCTGTGAGGTTTTCTCAGCCTGTCAGTGAATTCTACTGAGATCCTTCTGGTTGGCTGACTGAATTGCTTCTTGTAACTCAGCACTTGGTGACAGAGAGCACAGAAGACAGAGAAAATATAAGAGAATATCCATTTCCAGTGTTTAAAAGCAACAGCAGGCTTACCCACAACGAACACAGATACCCTCATTTTGCCAGTACCACCAAAAACCATCAACATGGAATGCTCTTCAGGCACATCAGCCGCTTCCCTCCACTTCACTACTCTGTACCAGAAGCAAAGCCATGCCACCCAGAGCTTCCACACATGGAAGCCAAGTTACAGACCAGAAAACGTTGCCCTGACCTACTACAGGCTGAGGAAACTGGGGTTGTTCAGTGTAGAAGATGCTGAGGGGAGACCTTCTTGTTCTCTACATCTCCCTGAAAGAGGCTGGAGTGAGGTGGGGCTTGGTCTCTTCACCCAAGTAACTAGAAATAGGATGAGAAGAAATGTGCTTAAGTTGTGCCAGGGGAGGTTTTCACTGGATATTAGGAAGAATTTCTTTCCTGATGGAGTGGTGAGGCCTTGGACCAGGCTGCCCAGGGAGGTGCTGGAGTCACCATCCCTGGAGATGTTAAAAAAAAACATGTAGACTTGGCACTTGAGGACATGCTTTTGTGCTAATGGAAGTGTTTTGTTGACAGTGGGACTTGATGATCTTAGAGGTCTTTCCCAACCTTAATGATTCTATGATTCTCCCTCTGTTTTTTTCTAAGTAATCAATGTAAATTCATTAGAATAACCAGCTAAACTTGAAATAGCAGTGAAATGCTGTCAGGCTATTTTTGACAACACATTGTTAAGAACACAAAAAAAGAACCCAGGAAAGAAATACGGCTTCTGCCTTTAGCTGAAGCCATCCTTCCACCACATGTAATAGCCTCTAAATCAATTTCTGATCATGAGGTGGGATATCCCTTTTCTTGTAGTAGTTTTCCTCTTAACAACAAAGACATTACTTAACCTGGCTGCAGCTCCAACTCCCATTTCAGGTTATTCCCCAGGCACAGCCTTGAGGAGATGGTTGAAATACAGCCCTGGCTCTCCCCCAGCCCACCCATCAGACTCTGTCCCACCATGGTGATGTGCTCCTGTGGCCTCACCCGTTCTAATGCTGCGGGCTTCTCCAGCAGAACCTCTTTCAGCCCCTGACTGATAGTCAGTGGCAGCCTTCCTGCTCAGAAGGCAACTGCAGGGGAGAGCACGATGGAGAAACAAGGGGCGAGGAGAACCAGCAGCCGTTTGCCATGGAGGCACGTGGGGCATTTTCCACTTGCTGCTGGCAGTTTTTGCCTTGAAGGGCAGGTAAATCCTGGAAATCCCTTACCACTTCTATGACCTCACGAAAAAAAAAAGTTAATCCTTGTCTTTAATAAGCTCCTTGCACTGAATGGCTGTCCATTTGATCCCCACCAATACCAGTCTCCTCCTCAACATGTTCTAACACCCGTACAGATTTGGCTGCTTCTTCCAAAACCATTTCCTCGCTGCAGCACATGACAGTCATACCAGAGATTAGAAGAGTACACCAAGGTTTTGTCTAATCAGCTGGCAGCTTCCAAGCAGAAATCTCTTCTAACAGCGTACCCTAAGCTGATTGAAGAAACAAGCAAACAGACAAAGAGTTACTTATAGGGAACCAAGATTAAAAAAACAATGAGAAATACGGGACCCTGTGAGTAGGCTCTGCTACGTGGGAGGTAGGTGAGGAAAGTGAAGTGGAGCACATGTACTCAGCACAGCAAAAAACTCTATAAAGCAAAAAATAATGGTGTCCATATTCCACCACATGCCCAGCTAGGCATACAAACTCAGGTTCAGAGTACCCATACACACACAGAGGAAGATTCTACAGTGCGGATCAGTTCACATTAAGACACAGTTTGGGGATAAACCTGTTTACCAAAGTTCCTAATGTCACCTAAGAGCCTGACTCGCTCCTCGTTCCAAAGGCAGCTGCATTTTAATAAAATGAGATATGCAGCTGAGTATCTTATGGAAAATTCTGTGGGTAACAGATGCTAAAACCAAAATCTGTTCTACACCAGAGAAATCTAGGCCTCTGAATCTGCCAGAAGACCTTGTGGTTGGTTTATCTTGAAGTTCTGTTCTACTCCAAGTCCAGTGTCTATGATAAAAAACATAGCTTAGTGGTTGGGTTGGCTGTATGCCACTGATCCCACCACAACAGCTTAGTTCACAAAGGTTTTAAAGAATGATGGGGGGAA
The DNA here is from genome assembly GCF_000691845.1 of Merops nubicus. Classification (NCBI taxonomy): domain Eukaryota; kingdom Metazoa; phylum Chordata; class Aves; order Coraciiformes; family Meropidae; genus Merops; species Merops nubicus. The sequence goes on from NW_008608200.1 coordinate 55,876, forward strand.
ACAGGAGGAGAGTTACAACAGCTCTAAATAGTCAAGATCTAATCAAAGCCTTGCTTTGTTGCAAAACATTAGCATCACGTGACTCTCATGGATTTTTCTGCCTACAAAAGCCTGTGTGTGGGACTGCTCTGAAGCAAAAGATTCTGCCAGTGGGGAAGAACCTGTAAGAGCCAGCTGATGAGCCCCCCAGTTCTTAGCTCTCCCCGTTCTTCCCTCCAGACATCCACCAGAGACAAACAAGTTCTCCTGTAGATGCCATGAAAAGCATTTACTGACCAGGTTTGGTGATTGCAGCACAGAGGACACGTTTCAGAAACCTTGGGCCATCCTCAGGTCTAACAGGCACCAGAACCAGGACACAAGTCTCTAGTTTCACGGCACAGTGACTGCTCTCACTTCATCCAGGCCAAACTGGGAGATGTCACATCAGGGCTCACTGGCGTAAACTCTGCAGTGAAGATACAGCTTTTTTGTCTCCAAATTATCAAGACGAAATGTTACCAGAGCTGCACTGAGGGTACACACCTACACCTTTGTGCAAATGAGTTGGAACCTGCACCTAGGCGGTGGCGCATCCGAGGAATCGCTGCTCCGTGAGGTGGCACATTGGTAAGGGGCTGGCATGGGCACTGGAACACTGCTCGGGTGGGAAGCCAAAGCAGGATAATGAGGACTCAGTAAGAAGCTCAACAGAGGAAGTTTTGAGAGTCTGAGAAAGGCGACTAGAAGAAAGACAGAGCGCCTGGTGCATAAAACCGGAACAGAAACAGACTGAGACAGTCAGAGGCCAGATGAATCTGTGACCACTGAAGTACTTCCTAATCCCACGTGCTGCTGGGGTTTGGGGTTTCTGTCCTTTCTCTTTTTGTTTGGTTGGTTGGCTTTTTTTGAGTACTCCACAGAAGAATCAAGCTCTCCCTTGGAGAAGTGAGAATCACGCACAACCGCAGACAAGGGCAGCTCTGCTGCAGGCACAGCCGAGGTCTGGCGTTCATAGAGTTACAAAAAGACTTGGAAGAAGGGAAGAACGGACAACAGAGAGTAAATCAGCTTTTGTTCTTCATCTGTCAAAAGAGGATTTACAATCTATTACAGATTATCATAGTTTCTGTATTTCCTCACATCTTTGCAGCTCCAGTATACTTAACCCAGGCTTGCTTGGCAGCAGTTACGACGAGGCAAACAGCCCTGGAGACAGGCTTAAGTTTCACGTGGAGCAAGAGGGTAAGATCCTACTCCAGCACAGGTAACAAAATGCAACTGTTCAAATCATAAACTGTTCAATCACTGTTCAATCATAAACTCAGAGAATCACTTAAGATTGAAGATCAAGTCCAACCGTTACCTCCAGAACTGCCAGGTCTGACTAAACCACAAAGATACCTGAACAACTGCACAGCAAAATCCAGAGAGCAAGAAAAAGCCTACAGTCAGTGAAGCTGGGCAAAAGGACACCACACACTGCAGTCCTGATGCAGACACCTTAAAACATTTTACAAAGTTGTCAGTCTGATTATTCCTATTTTTGCAAATGTAGAAACTGAGCCTTAGGAACTCGTATGGCTCCTCAGCCAGCAGCAGGCTGCAACCAAGCTTCTCCTACCTAGTGTTCAATCCAGCAGGCAATGCTCAATAAAACAATGCTTTTATTTCATGTCTTCCAGTGCATCTCAGAATAATGCGATTAAACATAGGGCTCAGTTCAAATGGACCTAAAATTCATAGACACTACTTCCTTCTCTTCCTGTAGACAGTAACCTGTCCCAGGTAAGTTCCCCAGCACTGCCTGGAGCACTATTTCTCACACAGCTCTCAAATGAAGGTACGTCAGACTTGGTATGTTTCTGACCTTGTACTGCTGCCTTCATTTCAGCAGCACCTGTAAAGAGAGGACAGTGGAAACAATCTGCAGAGTCCTGTGGCCTCCCTTGTTATCTGCCAGGCTATATTCAGAGTATCTGCAGATGGCAGAGCAGCAAAGGACGGGGAGCAAGTCCTCCCACCAGCGCTCCAGTTATTGTCAACACTGGCAGAGCTCTATTGCTGCTGCTACAGCAACAGTGGCAGCTTTTCAAAGGAACGGCAGTGTATACAAGGATGTTTTACACAGCCAAACAGAAAATCTTCCTTCCAGTTCCCTCTGGCTTCAGACAAAAGCAGCAAATCCTAAATCAACATGATTCAGGAGCACGCAGAAAAAGGCAGATGCCACAGTTCTGCCTGCACTAAGGAACTTCATAATGAAGGGATGGGCAGAAGGTCTGAGCACTCCGTGCTGATGGGGCAGCACAGAGTGGTTTTACACTGTAAAACCCAGACCCTGCCTGCAAACGGGGCTGCCCCAACACTGAAGTGCAGGTTACAGCTGTCAGTGAAGAAGAGAGCAGGGTTTGCTGGAAGTCAGCCACTTCCACTTTACAGAAGGATGACCAGTAATACATTATTAACCACCAAAGTCATTAAAACTTTATCACAACTGTAATATCATTATTTCTTGTACTTAAAATGAAAGCTAAAAGTTGTCTTGCCTTTTTCTTCTTTTTAAGAGCACAAATATTAGTACCAAAATTGCTAGTATTAAAAGGGTAATTTTGCAATCAACTCGTAACTGAACAAAAACCATTTCCTGCAGTATTCCACTAACCTTCAGAAAAGCTGCTAATCTCAATATTCAGGACTCTGCACAGCAGGGTAGGGTTCAGAAATTAATCCTTTTAAAGTTGAATTTCAACAACTGACAAAGGCATGTGTTAGCTGAATTCTATTTGTGGCGTTCATCCAGATATCAAATAAAGCTTTCCTGGCTGTGTTTCAGTCATCCCCATTCACTGCCCAAAGAGTACTTTTATAAATGTAGACAGGCAGTATAAATCCTGGGTCTTGTTTGCATCCAATTTTACACATCTCAGAGAGAGAGAAAACAACATTATTTAATAATTGTCACTTCAAGAAACGGACCAGTACTGACTTAGTGAAAAGTTTACCCTATGCAGTTGGAGACTCAAGACAAAAACTCAAGAATTCAAGATAACCACTGAAATACCACAGTGGACAGGGCTGAGCAGCTAAGGGCTGACAGACCTGCATGACCACGGACCTAACAGGGTCCTGCTCCACTAAACACTCCAAATCAGCAATGTGTCCAAAGGCTTTACCACATATGAGGAGCAGTAGCACATTTCTCTCCTAAAGAAACCAAAACAGAAGGGGGGGGAAAAAAAATAAATAAATGTGATCACAATACCTTAAGATTTAAAAAGTAAATCAATCCAACATTGCTATGTTTTTATCTTTCAGCATGCAAGAAACCAAGCTAAGCTTATGTTTGGAAAGAATACAAATATGATAGGTATGAAAATTCAATTAAGGAAATCAAACAACTTCATTTTGCCACATAACCCTGTTATATAGTTGTTATGACAATGGCATTTCTTTATTCGCAATTCTAGACTAAACTGAATTTTAAGAATAGTTGGTTTTCTCCCCATCTCCCCATTCTGTCACTACGAAGATTTCATTGCTCAAATGCTCAAAGAAATCCAAACAGAGTATGATCAGAAAGTATCAGTAACAGCTATTTACCAACCATTTCAAACCACTGCTGTTGTTTCCAAACCCAAGTTCCCCCCAAGCACAGAGGTGATCAGGTGCTCCAGCCAGTCCTGCCAGTTCTGGAGGTGATGCCCCATCCAACACAGACACACACACAAGTCCACCCGACCCCCAACTTACCAGTGTCTCACAAAAACGTTCCTGAGCCTTTCCAGGTCTGCACAGGTTTTTTTAGTGGGGTTATTTTTGCCATTACATTTGCCGTAGAACAAGAAACACAACAGCAGCTGTGACAAATACACACAGTTTTTCTTTGGGGGCTGCAAGGCAATATTTGGCATGAAAGCACACAGGTATTCAGACATACTCTCAATACATCACAGCCATCTGCCAGACTCAGTGTTTTATTCTAAACCTGGGGTAGCAGCCCTGCTTATGAGACCTGACACTTCCCAGGAACTCCTGGCAGGCTGTCTAGCACCTCGAGCCCACAAACCATCTCCACACTTCCCCCCCTTAACTCATTTTAGTAAGATACTGACTTTAAAAGGTATTTTCTTTTATCATCCCCAGAACTGAGAAATATTTATGCATCCCACTATCATTTTTGGTTTCTACTTCTAATTCATCTACAATGTTTGCCGATAAATACAATTTTTAAAAACAAACACAAAGTAATGTTTAACAAACAATACTCCTTGGCACAGCTCAGAGAAGGCTCCACCAAAAGCCTGACCTGTGTAACACCACTGCTAAGAGACTGACTGATGGGCTACATGGGAGAGATGTGGTGTGTGTAAGAGATGGAGCCGAGACTCCTGCATCTCTCCAGCTTCTCTCTCTGGTATTGCAAGAGCCCAGGTTAGGAAGCAAAACTGCACCAAGGTTAAAACTCACTAACAGTAATGAGAAGCAGCCTGGGTGCTCCACAGACGTTTCAGACAGTCACAAGGCACCTCAAGCACGGTACACAAGTCCCAGATCACCACCCAGCTTTCTCTCATGTTTAGCACCAGCAGCTGCTACTCTGAAGATGCTCGAGGCAGACACTGGAAACAAGAGGGAAGGAGACAAGATGATTATAAATAAAATCCGTTTTGGCGAGCCTGAATGATGCCACAGAAGCACGTGTTACAGACAGCACTTGTTCTGTCAAGCACAAGGTGCTGCAGCTCCATGCCCAGCTCAACCCCCACAAGCCCTTTGCTCTCCCTCAGGAGCCGTGCTGCCGACACACGCCGAGCCTGCCCAGGCTGCAGGTAAACAGGGATGGGAGCAGCGAGGGGCACGCTCAGCCCCCCCAAACCTGTGGGATAAATACTGCACCTGGAAGGAATTCCACAAGGAAATAAAGAGCCCAGTTGTTTGTAAAAACAGGTTTTGAAACCATTAAGCAAGTTCTTCTCCAAATATGTTCGCACATGAATCATGAGACAAGTGGGAGCCTAAACCAACCATTTAATAGCAAAAGGTGGAGTAAAGATTCCTTTTTGTATTCTAGGGCTGAACTGGAATTGGAGGGAGAGCAGCAACAAAAGGATTGCTGGTGCAACTGCTCTGGAATTGACAAGTTAGGTAAAACTTAATGAGGTTTGTAACAAATCAAACTAAATAGTGATTAGCCCACATCTTTTCTCTAATACCAGCAAACCACAGGGAAAGGTTTAGAGGAACCAGTAAGTTTAGAAGAACATTTCTCTTAGAATACCTTCCAAAATCTGGCAACCAGCTGCAGACTAACTCCTCAGTTTACAGGCTTCTCTAAATAGATCCTCTACAAATTAACAGCTTCTTGAATGGTTTATCCTTTTAACATCTACAACATCTGTCAATTGTTTCCACAATTAAATGGTGTACAGAAAAATAAATAAGTCTTTTCTCTGAAATTGCTGCCTGGTCACTGCACTGAGTATCTTCTATCACCAAAGTCATGAAAAACAATAAATAAACACAGCCTCTATATTTGTGCTGCACCTTTCACAGCTTTCCCCATCTATCCCCCTCAGTCAAACCTTCCTCAGTTCTGTACCCACAGCCAAACTGTGCAACACCTTCTGTGTGCTAAAGCTGGACGTTGGTGCAAGGACAGACAATAGAAGGAAGTCCTCTGAGGGTTAGAGTGCATGGGGATGACTGGCAAGGGTGCAGATAAAGATCCTACCTGGATGGATACAGAGTACCTGTCAAACGCCTTGAGGGTTCCAACATCCCTCACATAAGAATGCCCCAGCCCAATCCTCAGAAAACTGAGCTATTAGAGTCCACCATGCCCAGCTTCTCAACAGTCATATGCTGTTACACTTGAAGATCTTTACAGTTTCATTGTCTTTCCTTACTGCACTTCTAGGGGGAAAACTTGTACTCAAGAGTTTTTTCGACAGCTCATTAGTATCCCACAAGAGAAGGTGTTTATTTCAAATGCCCAAAGCACTTCAGCTGCCTTTCCTCCATGTCTAAAAGCTGAATTCAGCAAAAAAAAAGCCTGTAGCTTCCTTGGCTCAGGTGAAGAAAGGTCATCATCTTCCTAAATGAATTCTTTTGTTATTGTATTCATGTATTGAAATACCTGCATGGCAAGGAGTACTTCAATTTACTCTAAACAATATAATCCCTTCCTTGTTACCACACCTCCAAAAGCATTTTTTTTTACTTCAGTGGCAGCAAATAACTGAATTACTGAAGCTCAGATCGAATCCTTTCAGGCCACAAAACAAGAAACCAAAGAATTTCCCTGTCAGATTAAAGAGAAACTCCATCCCAGGTGCGGTTCAGGTTTCAAGGTGAGGCAGATGACCCTGTCTAGAGTTCAGGTGCCTGAAAGAAAAACAAAGCAAGATTTACTCCCCAACGAAAACTGCACACAAGCTAAGGAAAGGCACTGCTCACACTCCCACGAAAGTACTACAGAGATGATGGAAGTTCTTTCTCTCTCACTAACAAACGCCAAGTTTAAACTGCTGAGCATGCTGAGTGCGCCTGGAGCAGAGAACTCTGGATCCCCAGAAAGTCACTTCCAGAGGAACATGCTCTTGCTAAACAAGTGTAAGCCCCTTTCTTCAGGGAGCAGCACAGCAGTCACATCTCCCAGCAGGTGTGACCCTGGTAGATACCCTCATCAAAACCAGTAACAGGGTACAAATCTCAGTGTACATGAGAATAAAGAGGAAACACCCGACCTGGTGCCCCAAGAAGAAAATGACTGCAGGGTAACACTGGATACAAGAATTGCTGCTGTGGGAGCTCAGAAATACCTGACGGGAGGGAACGGGCTCTTCTTGGCCATGCCCAGTGACAGGACAAGAGGTGATGGGCACCAATTAAAACACATTAAGTTCCATCTTAATCAGCTTAACCATGAAGGTAGCCAAATATTGGCACAGGTTGCCCAGCGAAGTTCTGGAGTCTCCATCCATGAAGACAGTCCAAACCCAACTGGCCATGGTCCCGGGCAAATTGCTCTAGCTGGCACAGCTCGAGCAGGGGGTTGGATCAGATGATCTCATGAGGTCCCTGCCAACCTCAACGACTGTGTGACCCAAACCTGGCGTTGCCTCCAGCAATACTCACCCTGCTCTTCTCCTACCTCCTGCACATCTGAGTGTCTTCAGAAGTTTAACCTAAATCCGATTCCTGGGGTCTGTACCATTTACTTATGTGACATAACCAAGACTATTAGGATGTTCCTCAACAAGTCTGCTTTAACAGGAACACATACTCCAAGCTAGGCCACCTTTTTTCCCCACCTCAGAAATAAAAACATACTCAGTTTTTTTAAACAAGAAGACCTTCTCGTTTCTAATAGCGAATGGAAGAGAGAGCAAACTTGAAGTGGAAGACAAGAAATATTTCTTCACTAAGTATACAACTGGACTGTAGAATTCCTTGCTGAATACAAAAACTAACCAAGAGTCAAAAAAGAACCGAGTGAGATTCTAGATCCTCCTGTTACACCCCAAGAGCTCAGCATATACAGAGGAACATACACACACTGAGGATCCTCCCTGCCAGGGCAGAGGTACCCAACTGTGGCACCAGCGCCATTAGCGGGCTCCTGGCACTAACGTACAGATGTGCTGCTCACACAGATGTGCCGCTCACACAGATGTGCCGTGCCGCTGGGTGTGAGCTCTGCTACGGGCAGCCACTGCTCCCATCCACACTCTGAGGAGGAGCACTGGGGGAGCTGGGATGGAACCTGAATGGAGAGGGGCTGTCAGCACTCGTGCTCCTGCACGGCTCCCCCAGGCAGCTGCAGTTCTGCTCCCTGCTGCATCCCCTCACCGGGGCACCTTCCCCTGCACCAGGAACAGCAACTGCCAGAGTGAGCAGAGGCCACCGAACTCTCCAGCTTATTACTTTCAATTGTTCTGCAGTGCTACTATCAAAGCTTGCAGATTCTTCTGCCGAGTGAACCCACACAAAAAAAAAAAAAAGAAAAAGAAAAAGAAAAAATAAATCAGGCCTCTAGACAGTGAGAGACTGAAACAACTGGCTTGAAATGTCAGGTTTTCTGAACGGGATTGGAACCCGAACATTTGAAAACTTTTTATTACTGTCTTTAAATCTTTCTTTCCCAGATGCTTTCTCTCCTCTGGGCACAGGAGAGCTGCTCTCCAGCCTCCCTCTGTTCCCCAAATCGCCTCCACTTCACTGCAGTTCAAATATGCTTCTTGTATCAAAACTTTGCATTGCTTTGGCCTATGGTATTATAGTTTTATAAACTTTGTAAGATAACCCGAAATTCTAATTATTTACAAAGCAACTGGAGAACCCTTGCATCTGCTGGAGGGACAAGTAATCACGGGAAACTGGAGAACAGTTCTTCAGAGCATGTTTATGCAAATAGTGCAAGCATTCCTTAGTCCACTGCAGTGATCTTCACCATACAGATCACTCAGCTATACGAGTTAATAACATAACTAGGCTGAGCATTTGCACTTCAAACACCCCTAAAGCAGTGCCTCAAGATTTTACTGTGTCCACTAGAATCTGCCGTTACATCACAGTTCAAAGTTATCTGAGAGTTCACTGCAGACAGCTCCTAAAATAATTGCTGTACTTGCTGATGAGAAAGCCAAAACTTGTCTGAATACTCAACCCCAGGAGTTTACTCTTTACGTAAACGTGGAGAAGATAAGAAACATGATAGACTGCAGAGACATGACCACACACCTTCCTTCACCTGTACTTTGGCCACCCATCAGCTCCTGCTGGGGTTTACCAGCACATTGAGCTTCAAAGTGAGTTCCGGCCGTTGCCTTTTTGTGTAAAAGCAATCATTATTCCTGATACATTTTCCCCATCTCAAGAGTAGTACATCTCTACATTAAACGAATTTGTCTGTACTCCAGTGCAAAAATCAGACCAAGGCTCCAGGCTGATAATCATTTTTAGACAACAGATCCCAAAAGACAACCATGCTGCTGAAAACTTAGAAATAAAGATCAGATGCTTTATAAAAATTGAAAAATCTTAACCTACAATCTGGGAAACATATGATAAAAAATTCTACTTCTTGACTATGCTGAGAAGCAGTATCCTGCAGAGTCCCCTAATGAGCAACTATAATGGATTCCAAATGCACAGATAGTGAACTGACAGAAGCACAAGTGCCCGTGTCCTAATGTTTCCTTCTCTGAAGATTCCCAGATCTCTATTTGAGCAAGTATCAACACTGCACAAAGAACTTTCCAGAACAAAATAAGGGATGCCGAGTGGCACAACCTCACATCAAAGAACGATGCACTGAGCTGAAAAAAAGACAGATTAAGGTGGGTGGAAAGGAAGTGTTGGGAAAGGGTGCCCGAAATATCTGCACAAGAACTGAAGATGGGTTTCCAACCTCTGGCTCCCTGAGAACCCTCCAGCATTGCTGAATGAAAAGACCACATTAATAAAACGTACCCATTTAACACTGCAGGTGGAAGGAGTCTGAACCCAGCCCACCTGACGGGAGGGAACCACACAATCATGGTTTCAACAGGAGTTCTGACTCATCTGCTGCCTCCTCCACCATTTAATCCCAGTCCTTGATACCCCCTTTCTTGTTCTGACACCACTACTTGTGCAGCTGCACAGCAAACTAGACAAGGGAGCAGAAGAATCCTATCAAAAGTACAATATATTCATTCTAGATTGGCTTCCCAATCCCATTCATCCTGCAGCCACAAAAAACCAATTGTGCTGGCACGCTTTGGACAACAGTACCCGGGTGAGAACAGGCTGCAGGGAAAGGGTCTGCTCAAACAGCTCTGCCACTGGAATATTCAAAGGACAGTGGGAAAAGCTGTGAAATCCAAACCCTCCCCCTGCCCTAAGCCCCACACGCCATCATCTCGCTGCAACATATTCCATAGTTTTGGGTTTAAAGCCAATAAATTAGCACGACTCAAAGTCAAAACGGACATTGAGAAGGCTGGTGCAGAATTTAAGGAGCTTGGGTAGAACCCATTTCAGTTGGTTTAAGTCAGAGGGTGCCAGGGCACCTGGACGAGCTGCAGCAGGCGGGTGAGTGTAGGTACCACACCTCCCATGAGCTACAGAAACACTTCTAACTCCTAAAAACTGCTAACAAGTTCGTAAGTTCTGAAGTTCAAAACTAAAAGCAGGCACTTATTTTTACAAAGCATCTGTTCCATCACTCTTCCATAAGTCAGCTACTCTCTTACCAGAGTTATCCCTTGGATCATGGGGAAAAAAAAGGTTCTGGTAGCAAAGAAAGAAGGGGAAAAAAAAAAATCACCAAAACCCACAAGTTGTTTATTGAGAGTTGTTGATACAAGTAGATCACCAGCAGTTAACATTGAAGCACAGAGGAAAATTAAGTTTTGACTAGATGACATTTTTAGGGCAAGAGAGCTCTTTAGGACACCACCAACGTTTTTCTTGTGGCTTCCAAGTTCCCAACAGTCTCACACTTTTAGTTACTCATCTGCCTGAAGCAAAATGGGGGGAGTAAATAAAAAAAATTCTGATTCTACTTGCTTTGGTGCAAAAATGCAACTTTACTAGACACGTCACTTTGTAACTGTTGGAAGTGAAGGTGTCAGCTAAAGAAAACACACATTTAACCAGTTCAGCTTTCTTGCCTGACACTGGATGAGCTGCTTGAACTGCAGCTTTGCCCCGTGGCCTGCTCACCATCAACAGCTCACTCTGCTATATTTGAATGCTGTGTATGATATGCAGCCACGGAGCAACTAGCCTCCAGGTTTTATGCTCCAGTGATTTTTCTACTACATTACTAATTCACATGCACATTTGGGTTGTTTTATTTCAAAAAGGACAGTATGTTATGTAAAGATGGGAATTAAACCTACTGTGTTCTGAAGATTTTCAGAATTCATAAATGCATGCATTTTTGTATATCTATATTAGGAGACATTATCCTTCAGCAATGGTTACAAAGCATACACCTTTTTAACATTGATTATATATTAAAAGGTGGGGTTTAGTCCCTAGCACCACTCAGCTCCTTAGAAACTGTGGCGACAACCTTCAGCAAAGGCCCTTGGAATCAACACTTTGCATTTCTTTCATTTTTAGCAGCTATAACGAGTCATATTCCAGAGGCTTGCAACTTCAGTGCAGTTTCACTATCATTTCAAGCCAATATAAGCTGGCACTGCTGCTGAAACAGTCCCACCCTTCCCCATAGCCAGTTTCCACATGTCCTTCCCTTGAGTCAGCACAAGCCATCCACGGAGACCCAGTGCCAACATGACCAGGACACTCAGCTAGTTAAAAACCTCCTCCCAGTTCCCTTTTTGTTGTTGAGGGGCAGAGTGGGAAGGAATAAAGGAAAAGCTGAGTTAATTTTAGGATGATCAGCTCCCCAGCCCCGTTCACTGCATGGCCACACTCATGCTGGCACAAGCAGAGCATCAAGGATAAGACAGGGGACAAGACTGCTTTGACTCCCCACACGGGAATTTACTCTGGAGCTGCTCATGACACCACCCCTGCAGGAGTGAAAACTGGAAAATAAAGTATTTAGAGACTCAGATAAAAATCCTCTTTCCCAAGCTAAGCATAAATGAAAAGAAATCACTCCAATGAGTTATCAGCTGAAATTTGAAGTTGGTGACTCGCCCTTTGCCCGCGCTGCCATTTCACCTGAGCTCTGTGGGCTTTTACAAGTTTGCTTAACAGTTTTAAAGCAACAGGAAAGCAAAAAACCCAAATTGCCATGGCCACGCAAGCTTTGACACGCAGCGCGGGGACGGGCTGATGATGTAACTGGGGCTGTCCAGGGAACGGCACAAACCATGCCAGGAAAAATCACACTAGGGTAGGCTGCGGCTGCACTCACCGGGGCTTCAAACTAACCCTGCTACTGAGAGCAGACAAGGACATTGTAACCAGCACGCTAAGACTCTTCCACTTGTTTCAATAAACTGAAGTTGGTATGTTAGAAAACCCCCGCCGCTCCCAGAGCACCCCAACCTTGCAGCTTCTCTCCCCTTTGCCGTGCCTGTGCCCCAGAACCCCACCGTGCCCCCTGCCCCCAGCTCAGCCTGCGGGCTGGATTCCAAACTGCGGGGTGGCCGCTCCTGAAAGGAGAGCAGTTAGGAGAAACGACTGCTCCCAACACACCCTCATTGCAAATGCATACTTGTGGTTTCCTCCCTGTGTTCAGAGCTTTCCCTTTATCTCATCAGTTGTACTCAGACTCCGATCCAGCGCATTTGTCCACAGGATAAGTTTATCCTTATCTATCTAGGAAAAAAAAAAACAAACAAGCAAAAAAACAACACCAAACCACGTGCTGAAGTGAGCTTGGATTAATCAGATAACTACTAATACCTTTTCCTAAATCTAGCTAAAAATCAGGCCGGTATACCTCACAGAGAAGATCACTTAATTATTTGCTCTGTAAGTATATTCGCTCTCGATCTGAATTTAAATGAAACTGCTTTTCGATGTGACAGCTCCTGGATCTTTTATGATGATAGAACATGAAAAGCAGAGCTGGCTTTATAACCTCTCTACAGCCACTCGCTGCTTTACAGACCTCTGTCACGTGCCACCTTCTGTGGCCCGAGCAGCTTGTGAAGGCCACTCTCAAGCATCCATCGTCCTCCTCTGGACCTGTCCTAAGCTTTGAACCCACAGCAAGGCCACCACGAGAAGAACACACTCTTGATTAACCAGTGGGAGATCCTTCTGCCTGAAATTGGCATTCAACCAGTCCCTTAACTGTAACAAACTTGGAGAATTCGCAGGAAGGTTGCGGAGTTCACAAGTTCTGCTCAATTCAGGCCCATTCCTTGAAGAAATTTCACAACTTACATGGAACCTTTTTATTTCAAGTGTTTTACAAATTAACACTTTTCGAGTTTCCAGTACAATAAATTATCATTTTGATGGAGTTTTATCACCTGTATGTTTTCATTACAACTGCCCCATTTGAAAATACTCCTTCCCTTGCCCTCGCTCGGACTGAAACCAATTGGAATTGATCTGTGTTGGGTAACGAGAGCCTCAAATCCCTGTAGTAACCACTGCCCAAAAATTTACAAACTATTGTACCCTGGTGATAACTTTAAGATCTCTAGAGAAACTTAGAGAAGTTTGAGAGCTTTCAAGATGTGCTTTGACTCATTACAGTCTTTTTACTCCTTTTAGCTTCACCACTAATGGCACACAACACAGTTAATGAGCATATCAAAATTGGTTTCAACATTTCTGGAAAAAAAAAAAAACAAACAAAACTTTCCTGTAATAATGTTCAGCTCCAATTAACTCCCTTCACCTCAGGGTCATAAAAGACCTTCCATTTTTTTGTCATACACCCCCAAAATTGCTTCCTGTCTATTGTACGGTGGGCAACTATGTTCAACAAACTACTACTGGTGACTTCCAAGTCTTAAATAAGAGAAACCTGGTTATGAACTCGTGCAATATGTGAGATTTATCCTCATACACACACGTCCGTACACTTGCCAAGACTAAAATTCGGCTATGATGAAGACAGGTATTTGGTTCATGTACTCTCAGCATTCCCTACGTAGCATCCTGGACCGCACTCGCCCCCGTGCCCCCTGTTCCCCCTAGACCCCCAAGTTCGGGGTGGACGCCGGGGGATGCTCTGAACTCCCCGGTACAGTCACCAGTCCCCCGCTTCTCGGGCTCTTTGCCAGTTTCTAACCCCAACCCGAACGTCCACCTCCTCCTCCCC
>NW_008608201.1:0-2409 GCF_000691845.1 Merops nubicus
CCAATCTAAAGGATTCTATGATTCTACTATACACTGCCGGGTGGACACTCCTCCTGGTTCTTCCTATGTACACACAGGTCCTACTCAGGACTCTGAGATCCTTTAGCTGACTACTGCAGAAACAATCTACTCAGCAGATTTATGCATGTCAGTGGCACTACAAGACAGTAAGGGTACATCCTGGCACTGACATGCAGTCACATCCAAGACATCTTGGAATTTCAGGTCCAGTCCTCTCCTTCTAGGCACACCATTGTTCCAGCATCAGCTTTTCTGGTCCCATACCATGCTCCCTCCTGAGAATGGAAAACAGCAAAGCCAACCACCCAAACCAACCTGCCCAATATGCTACTAACTTTAGGAAATGCCATTTTTTCCCTTCTCTACCAACCTCTTTTCATCTTTGATTCCTTGACCATGTTCATCTATTTTATTTATTAATTTCATCTGGCTGTAGCCATGTCAAAAGTGCAGATGCAGACAGCAGCCATGATGCTGCCTTGGGCTCCCTGCTTATGTGAGAGCCTTAGAAGACCTCCAGTGAGCTAAGTAGAAACCATAGCATGGAGCTCTGAGAAAGAGGAAACTTGCAAGGAGTGGGATTTGAATGACTCTTTCAAGAGATAATTAAAGCTGATGTTTTCTTTAAAACAGTCAAATTCAGCAATGAATACATTAACAAAAGGGCTAGTACTGCAAACACCAACAGACAATACACATCTTGATTCGACTAAAAAATAAATAACTTGGATTACCTGGGATGTCAATAAGAGCATATGAAATGCTCTCTCTCTTATTATCATGTGGGAGGAGGGCTTCCTTGCATCAAGGCTGCTAGCAGGAACCTTGTCCTACAGAAAAAAGGCTTCCCTAAGGTTTCGGCATTCAGTTTTACTGCTGTGCAACTCCCTTCTACTTAAGAAACAAGCTCAGATTAGTTTTTCCTGGATGCTTGATTTTGCAAAGCTCTTAGCAGTTAAGCATCTTTGAGACTTCCACCTTGCTGTCAGCCATTCAAGACCTGCCAGTGGGTTAGAAAGCTATTAAGCAAGTGTTTTGCCAATGACCAGACCCAACAAAAATGATACTACCACCAGCAGGAAGATAAACCAAGACACAGACTGTACTGTATACAAGAAGGACATTCCATGAATGATCCCTGGGGGTACAAACAGATCAATCAGCTGGTACATAATTGACACCACCCCCAGTATCCCACAAAGGACGTAACTCGGCCCACAACAGGTGGTACAAACAGAGACCCGAGGTTGCCCACAGTTGGCATGGGAAACAGCCAGACCAGCAAGCTGAACACATAAGAGAAAGGTGCCCACATAGTGACTCTCACCCGATTGGCCCGTGTTCACAAAGGTCTTGAGCAGACTGGGGCCCAGCTCCAGGGAGAATCAGGAGGTCTGCCCGGAACCAGGACACTCTGTGGAGTGCACTCCACAGACAGACACTCCTGACTCCCTGCAAGTGGTCCCAGCTTTTATCCCCAAGCAGACACCTGACCTTTGTCAACTCAATGCGGGACCCCTGGGGCTCATTTCCCTTCTGGCTCTCCCTGCAGGGCCGGCCGCACCCTGGGGGGAAGCTATAAGGCAACCTCACCACCTCTGTATGAAGGGCTGTGGGAATCACCCATATGTCAACCTTAATTCGGGGCTCGGGGTTCAAACCCCAGCATTTCAGCAAGGAATACATGACCAACACACATGCAGGACAGGATAAGGACTATTCTTAGAAAACCAGAAACAAAACGAAACAAAAGCTATTCAACACCACAGCTACTTGAATGAGGAACAACTATGAAAAACTGTTGGCAAATGACAGATCTGGAAGCAAGAATCCAAGTGTCAGACCAGCTTTGTATTGCATCATCTTTATAACAAAATTTTGGTAAATGAAGCTTGCTAATCTCATATCTAGAAACAGCAATAACCTCTCTAGCAAAGCCATGTGTGCTCAATACAGCTCTACAGCACAACCCGAACTGGTGAAAGCAAGCCCTGTTCACACACCCCCCAAAGCAGCAAAGCAGCCATCCTTCTGCAAGCCCATAGGAAACTGCACCCAGCCCAACTCATCACATCCCTCAAGAAGATGGAGCAGATTAGCTGGGCTGTTATTACTGCCATAAATTGGCAGGCATGAGGGGGTGAGGTAAATCTCCTGTAACCCACAGCTAGGTCTACAACAGCAAGTGGGCTTTGGGATCCTGTAGCTGGTACGAAAAGCCTTCCAGGAAGATGAGCTTTTGAAATTTTAGTGGGCAGTGAACACAGGAGACTGAGAAATCTTCTTTGCTCCAAGGGTGCCTGGCCTTCTCTTTAGACCTAGAGAGCTCCCCCCCCCCCCCCAAAAAAAAAAGATTTTTCTTTAAAAAAAAACCATTTTTTTATACCC
>NW_008608201.1:2440-8123 GCF_000691845.1 Merops nubicus
TCTATTAAACAATAACCATTTTTATATACCTTAGAGAATTTGGGGTTCTGTACAACCAATGAGCAACAGCTTAGCCCAAGGTAGCTTCACACGCGTTACTGCAACTCAAGAAACTCGCAAGTATGTCAAAATGCATTAATCAAGGTGTAAAAACACTAAAAGAAATTTGGAATTAAGCATTCATAAGAGAAAGTAAACACAAAAGGATAGATATGCGGTGAACATGCTTGTTGGGAGGGTCAGGAAATCCACTGTTTATGTATTACCCATAAGAAAGCAACAGCACGTAGGTATTTTATAGCAAGCTGGTGTGCTTAACTTAAAAAGATCTAAAAAATAAAGGCAAACTTGAACAGCAACAAGACACAAAGACTCTTCAGCTATATGTTGCACGGAAGTATGGAGGACAATGGTTCAAATAAAGTCAACTGTGTTGGAAATAGTGCATGAAATCCCAGAAGTGACAAAACTACTAGTCAGTGAAGAAAATGAAAGGAGCCAAGTGGAAGAAATCAATCAAGAAGAAAAAGTAAGCGCTTCTTTTTTTGTAAAGGCAGGCAAGGGGCCAGATAACATAGGTGGACACACATGCAAAAAAACCCACAGATAAGTGTAAGCTTTATCTAGAAGTACAGCAGGTGATAATTTTGATAATAAACCAGGAAGCACGGACAGATTTACTCCAAACTAAGGAATGACAGCAAGCAGGAAGGGGTACAAACAATTTTTCTTGCACTGAAAAAAAAAAAAAAAACCAAACACACCCAAACCTTCTAATGCAAATGGATGAGCTGATTAACAAAGCTTGCAGAGACTGTTGTGAAAGACGGGTGAATGGAGAGAACCCGAGGGACACACTAAGAGCACGTAAACTAAATCAGGGAGCAGCTGACTGCATTCAAGGGAGAGGCTATAGGAACACTTAGAATCACGAAAACAAGAATATGACCTAGGCTGTATGAAGCACCAGTAAACACACTGAAGTGGCCAGCAATAGGAGGCATCTGTTCAACCTATTTTTACACTAGAGAAGTATCAGCATTTTTAAAAAAAAAAACAAACATTATTTTTACTTTTTATAATCACAAGTGAAGCACCAGACTGCTTATTTTTACTGAACTCATACAAAAACCCACATAGAAACCACACTTGTTTTTCAGTACTAAAACCCAACTGTTGAAAGGTGGGAAAAAATCCTTAATTTATGGAAATCCCAAACCTAGTCTCCCATGCATTAACTTTAAATCATTACGGAAACAAAGGCTGCATATTTTCTCTATTGTGAGGAACCAGAAGCATGTTACTTTTTAAAAAATAGTTTACTATGTCAATGAAATTGCAGATGCTTCTGTGCACTTCAGGGACTTCAAACATCACATCAATTATCTGAATAAGTAATGAAAAGACATTGTGAATAAAATGGTTCACCAAGCCTGGTTCACAAGTCAATTGCTTTTTGAATCCAGTAATATACTTTAATATTTGACATGTTGTTTCTTTTCACAAGAGGTTAAAAGTTTTCCATGCTTCTGTACTGCACTTGCTGCAAAGAGTTTTGGGACAAAAACAAGCTGACAACAGATAAAAGGCAGCAAGGAGTGTAAACCACAGTTAGATCCTCTGTTATAACTCTTGTTCTACAACACAGGACCCACTGAAAGCAGAACTCTGAAGTCCAACCAAAAAGGAAACATGAAAATCTCACCAGCAGTTCATGCTGGTGATAAGCGCTTTAATGCTTTAAAAATCCATCTTTGACAAACTGGACTAGGTCAGAGTAGAACATAAAATATCTGTTTGTTGAGCTATCGTTTCCAAAGAGTCTATCTTACTGGCACCTGGAAACAGAGGAAGCATAAGGCTGATTATCATTCCCGTAACCCCCCAAGGAAAACTATCATGCAAGATGTTTGAGTAAGAGTAATGCATTCATAAACAGAACAAAGACTAAACAAAGGCTAAACAACTACATCATAATTAACAACTACAACCAAACTTTTAATTAAGTTATCTAAGAAAAATCAGAAGAGAGCTAATTTTAAAAGCATCAGCTTTATATACTTTCTTAGAAAAATCTGAATTGGTACTGTGAAGTAAACAGGCTAATTAGAAGTGACCACAATTGCTCTGTTACTGTTACCAAGTTCAGTCATGATTTCTCAGCTTGCTCTTTACTCCTACACCTTGTTTGCACTCCTCTGTCGTTTGAACGCAAGGTTCTTTCACCCAAATTCTTCAAAAACTGAGCAAACGTGAAGAAAATACCACAGATATAGCTCTGTAGGACAGACATGTTTTATCATTAGTTTTGAGACTCCTTTCTGTCTAGGACGGTGTTATTTTTAGAGAGCCAGAATTACAATTATTATATGCTACTCCCATTCACCCTGAACAAATCCACAGTTACTACAAATGGATCCTGATACATCACCACACCAGTAATGCTGTACTCCACACGGTCGTCTTTTATCCAGGCAGCTAGACCAGTATAAAAACATGACATGATTTCACACAGATTTTACTGCTAGGTATGAACTGCCCTTAAGGCCAATAATCAACTGCAGATAATAGGAGCCTAACTGGCAATATTTGAGTTTTACTTCTCTTCTCTCTTACATACTACCCTTCCATGAAAATACATCCATTCTCATTACTTTTGCCATTCTTCAAAATAGTTACTGTGCTGATTTGAACAGAAACAGTTAGTTAGCACTGATAGAAACAAGCAAAGAAAAATGCTGACACAACTTGGAGTTATTTAAGAATTTATTTGCTACACATCTATTTCTAGAAAATTAATAAAAAATTGCTGACTCCCAGCTGTAAAAACCCCAGGTATAGCTAAGCAAAATAAAAACCAGTAAAAAGGGAATTCCCACTCACAAACCCAGGACACAAACAGCAAAATGATCTGCCATTAACAACTTCTGCCTCTCCCCAATGCAGCGATGGCGCGAAACTCAAGGCCCTACTGAGATACACATCAATCTTTTCTGCCCAGCAAAATCCTAGGAGGAACCACCTTTCAAAAAGCTATTTCTAGAGCTAAGTGGAACTAAAATTATCCTTTTTAAAGTACAGTCTTACATTTAACAGAAATTAACAGGCTTTTTTAAAAAAATGCTCTTCTCCTGTATCACTAAGCACCATCAATAGCAAGACCTTATTGCTTTTGATTGCTCTCTACAACTCCCTGAAAGGAGGTTTGAGGGAGGTGGGTATTGGTCTCTTCTCCCAATTAACTAGCAACAGGATGAAAGGAAATGGGCTTAGGTTGTAGCAAGGGAGGTTTAGATTGAGTATTATGAATAATTTCTTTCCTGACAAGTGTGGTGAGGCCTTGGAACAGGCTGCTCAGGGAGGTGTTGCAGTCAACATCCCTGGAGGTGTTCTAAGAATGTGTAGGTGTGGCACTTTGGGACATGGTTTAGTGGTCATGGTAGTGTTGCCTTGAAAGTCAGACTTGATGATCTTAAAGGTCTTTTCCAACCTTAATGACTATGATCACTACACATTAGCCCAAGGCAACCCTTAAACTACCCACGAGGAGTTAGCTGCCTGCAGCAATGTTTTTTCCCATGTCCATTTTTAAACTCTGAGGCCTTAAGGCCATCAGTGCCTTGCTGGCCTGCCTATGGCTTTCACACTGTTATGACTATAGGGCATCACACTGTTTTTTCTTCTGCAAAATAAAGATATCCTGAGCCTGTAAGGCAGTCAACTAATGCCATGGCACACATCTTACTTAGAAGTCATTGATTTTTAACTCTTGATTTGAGGCATTTCTTCGTACTGAGACAAAAATACACAAAAAGTCCTCCCCGTAGATGGCAAAAAGAGGTAGCTGCATTTCAAAACCCCTTTAAAATTCAGATAAAAACATACATGCCCATGCTACTGATCTCACTAGCAACGCTGAGTTGGAATGCTGCTGGAATCTCCATTTCCTGGCTTCTCTACTGCCAAAGCTAGACAAGCACTTTCTAGCCTACATTTTTCTGTTCAATAGGTGGAGTAAAGTAAATGCCTTATTTCTGCACAAAGGCTTCTTCCTCTGCCTACCAATAAACCTCACATGGTAATTGATTTTTTTTTTAAATGTCATTTAAATTATTTTGGTATGATTTATCTTCCCTTTTTCCTAAAACATCTCAGAATATTAACAATGAAATAAATGTAGTAACACTCTAACATCTTCAAACATTACCTAATTTAAAAATCTAATTTACTTTTCATCATTTAGGCTTCCTTACTATTTTGTATGTCACTCAGTGCAGATAGTAAAATTAGACTATCAATTTCATTTCTGCTTTGAGTATGCTGCAGGTTCTGCTTCTCAACCACAAGAACAAGGTTCTTGTTTACTGTTTCCAATATTGTTGCGGAGCTTTTCAATTAAAAAATAGGAATTGCTTTAATTTTATTTAGAAAATTCTCAACTGCTCTCCCTGGCCCTTTTTTACAAAAAGAGGCCAAGTGATGGCACAAAACAAAACCTCCAATGTACCTGTTAAATAGCATTATGTGGCCTTCCACTAATATGAAGAGACAACAAAAGTCTTAAATGGTGCTGAGGGTGCCATTGTGTACAATGACCCTCCAAGAAGTCAGTGGGAACAAGTAACGCAACACAAACTGTCCTACGCTTGTCTTGGAAATTAAAAAGATGATTTACCACCGTGGGCAGCCCTACTTCCAGATGTCCACAGCCAGTATGAGTCTAACACCTCTTACTCAGCATGTTATCATCACACTTAAAAAGCACTCAAAATATTTAGAGGAATATATTCTTTTAAATCACGTGATCATTGACAACACTTACTTAGAAATATTATTTTTTATACTATGTGGAATAACAAACACAAGTTTCAACTATATTGAAACCGAGAAATATTTTTTGTATTATATATGGAATAACAGAAGTTTCAATGACATCAAAACTTTCAGAAACGTGCTTCATATTACATAGGATAACACACAGAAGTTTCAACTATAGCAAAATTTTCCGCATTATTATTCTGTATATCATATAGAATAACACCCATAAGTTTTAGCTCTATCAAAAGTTCCTTTTTTATCATCCTGGAATACTTAATAGCATTAGTCCACCGCAGGAAAAAAATGCTACCAGCACCAACTTCCATAGTAAGTATTATGCAATTAAAACTATACTGTCATGGGTAAAAACTTTAATTAAAAACACCTTCCTTGTGGTAATCACAGTAAACTAGATGGAGCCTGAAACTCTTCGACTCGCGACCATGTACATAGGCGCAGAGAAGCCATCTGCAGAGTGGGATCACATCAGTGAATTTAAGCAGGTTCCTTCCCCCCCTCCCCCCGTTTTTCACACACCCGAGGTAGCCCAGCCCGTAACCCTGCTCGGTCACTACGGGTCCAGCCCAGCACCCCGGCAGGCGCTGGGCGCGAAGCGCCGCGGGGAGCGGGAGCACGGGGCCAGTTCCGCGAAGAGCTTTTTGTCCCCAAACCACCCGCGTCGGGGACGCCATGCAAAATTACCGCGCTTTTCCCAAGCGTATTTCCTTAGTGGCGGCAGAAGGGCAGCCGGGGCAGGCACGTCTCGACGCCCCGAGGGCGGATTTACCGCTCCGGTAAATGGTTGAAGGGACGGACGGCAGCTCCGCGCCCCGGGACCCACGCAAAACCAGGGAGGTGGGGGGCA
>NW_008608202.1:0-793 GCF_000691845.1 Merops nubicus
CTCTGATTCTCAGGTCCCCCATGGAGCAGTCTCTTGCTGTCTGTGTGCCCACAGGCAGCACAGGGGCCAGAGCTGTCCCTGCAGCTCTGAAGCTCTCAGGGAGGACAGGAGGTGTCTGACAATGACAGGACCACCACGTTCCCTCATGGCCAGGAGGGAGCTCAGCCAGGAGCCAGGTAACCAGGCCAGTTCCAATCCCTCAGCAGCTGCCCAAACCCAGCACCATTACTGCACACAAGCCCCTTTCTGCTCCTGGTTGTGCTGCTGCCCCACCACTGCTGGAAGCTCTGCCTGCAGTTGCACAGCCAGGGAACCTCTCCAGCAACCAGGACCCTACCTAGTGCCCCACTGCAGGCAGAGGCAGCCTTTGGACTGCTGACTCCAGAGGAGGACACCTGAGGTCACTGCTGAAGGTTGGGCACCTGGGGGTGAGCTCCTCATGGGTTTCCACCCAAGGTTGGCCAAGCCTTGAGAGAAAACCAAGAGGAAGGTCTCTCCTGCCTGGTGGTGGGCATCAGCCCTCTGCCAGCCCTGATTCACACCCCAGCACTCCAAGCAGGCACTGTGAGCTCAGTTTGAGGAGATCTGACTCCAGACCTTGCTGAAGAGCCTGGAAGGTTAAAGGGATTTTGCAGATCCCAGCAGTGATCACCCCGACTGCTCCAAGCCCTGCCCCAGGCCTTGCAACCCACCCGTGCCCCAGAGCAGTCACAGAGCAGGACCACAGAGACCAACCTCTGCTTTGGGGGGAAGGGACCTTTCCAGGTCACCTCCTCCAACTCCCTCCAGGGAG
>NW_008608202.1:860-1577 GCF_000691845.1 Merops nubicus
TGACCACCTCTCTGGGCAGCCTGGGACAGGGGCTCAACACCCTCAGTATCAACGATTTCATCCTTCTCTCTAGTCTAAATCTCCCTCTTTGAGTTTCAAACCATCCCCCTTGTCCTGTCCCAACAGATTCTGCTCCAAAGTCTGTCCCCAGCTCTCTGCCAGGCCCCTTATCTCCTGCTCCCTCATCCCCAGCATCACCCCAGAGCTGCTCCTCTGCCCACAGGGAGCAGTGCCCGGTGCCAGGGTGCTCTGAGACCCTGAGCTCACACCAGGAGCTTTCTGAAAGCCCTTGAGCTCTTGCTCAGCACTGCTCAGATCCCCTCTGAGGCTTCTCTTCTCCAGCTCAGCAGCCCCAGGGCTCTCAGCCTGGCCTGGCACAGAGATGCTCCAGCCCCTCAGCAGCTTCACAGCCCCCACTGGACTCTCTCCAGCAGTCACCTAGACCCAGCACTCCCGAGGTGGCCTCACTGGGGCAGAGGGAAGGGGCAGGAGAACCTCCCTCAAACACTTGGGCTGTGCACAGCTGGACTGTGCATGCTGGGGCTGCACACATCTGGATCCCATCTGCCTGGGTCATGCACAGCTGGAGCATTAACCACCTGAACTGTGCCCAGCTCAGTCGTGCACATCTGGCCCCTGCACAGCACACGTTCCTGGGCCAGGTCCCCTGGACTGTGCACATCTGGACAGTGCATTTCTGGACCACGCCCAGCTGGA
>NW_008608202.1:1630-2212 GCF_000691845.1 Merops nubicus
GCTTGGCGGTGCACATCTGGATCATCCCCCCTGGAACATGAATTCCTGGACTGTGCACAGCTGGAGCACATGTGCCTGGGCCGTGCACCCTGGGCTGTGCACAGCTGGATGGTGCACAGCTGGATCACACATTCCCAGCCCTCTGAACCCCCCCGTGATGCACCCAATGGGCTGTGACTCCAGGGAGCCCCCCCAGCCCTTGGCAAAGGGTCCTGGCACACTGGGCCCTCCCCAGACAGACAGACAGATGGACAGACAGGGCCACCACGGGGATGGGACAGGGACAGAGGGAGGGACAGGGACAGCGTGGGGATGGGGACAGGGCAGGGAGGTCACCCCAGGCAGTGGGGACAGAGAGATGGACAGACACAGGGACAGGGACAGTGTGGGGAAGGGATGGGATGGGATGGATAGGATGGGATGGGAGAGATAGGATGGGATGGGATGGATAGGATGGGAGGGATAGGATGGGATGGGAGGGATGGGATGGGTAGGATGGATAGGATGGGAGGGATAGGATGGGATGGGAGAGATAGGATGGGATGGGATGGATAGGATGGGAGGGATAGGATGGGATGGGAG
>NW_008608202.1:2413-2613 GCF_000691845.1 Merops nubicus
GGCAGGGACGCCACCCCAAGCAGCTGGGACAGGCAAACAGGGACACCATGAGGATGGGGACAGATGGATGGACAAGGACAGGGCAGGGATGGGCCAGGGACACAGAGCAGACACAGAGGGACGGGCAGAGGGACGGGCAGAGGGATGGGCAGAGGGGTGGGCAGAGGGGTGGGCAGAGGGATGGACAGAGGGGTGGGCAG
>NW_008608203.1:0-2497 GCF_000691845.1 Merops nubicus
CGGGTTTGCCTGCTCGAGATAGCACTAAATTCACAACTAGTGTGTCCGATGCGCTGCCACCGGCCCGGGCAGGTCCCCAGCGCATCAGTGGGAGCTGTGCCTGCGCAGGGATGCGGGAGAGGGCCCTGGAGCTACACGGGGAAGATGCATGGACGCCTACGCCTGGATGTATGCAAGTATACAGACAGATATCCCATATGGAAAATAGAGAGATGACCTGTGGTCATGCTTTCACAGTCTAAGGTAAAAAAAAACAAAACAAAACAAAACAAAAAACAACCCACTTGAGAGTATATATACATTAAAAACCGACTCCTCAGTGCTAGAAGCTAAAGCCACTCCATTTGAAGACCTCCCAATGACAACGATAGATGGCAACTACGGAGTATTATAAAAAATCACACGTACTTAAAGAAAACTCATTGCCAACAACTGACCTATATTTACAATACTGCTATTACCTTGCTCGAATGATCTTGTGCGCGTATGTCAGACATTTACAAAAGATTTTTCGCCCCATTCTGATCACAAAATAGATACTGATCTCCAGATTCCTAATACTTTTTTTTTTCACAACAATACCTTTCCTACGCAGGCACTTAAGTGTGACAAAAATAAGGGCCTTTTTTTTTTTTTCTTTTTTTTTTTTCTTTTTTTTTTTCCCCAGAGTCTGTTGTTTTAATTAACAGGAGGATTAGATGAATGGGGGTTGATGGTTTACCATTTCAGCATAGTACTTCCTAAAACCAGAGATAAACCACGAACTTAAGTCCTCCGCCCCCATCCCGGAATTAAACAGGTAAATTACACTACAATACATCTGCTACAAACTTACTGTGACAAGTAAACAAATCAATCGCCTATGGACTTAAATGACTGCAAACTATAGAGAAGTAATGTGGTTTCTGAAAGACATTTATGACAGCCAAACAAGTTTCAGATATCAAATAATATTTTAATTTCTGAATACTTTCAATTTTCCTTGGAATATAACACACAAAGACTCGACCAAACAGTTCAGTTATTATAACTTTTACAGTATACAGAAATGTTGCACTTAAAAAAAAAAAAAACCTTCAGTTTTTTAAACACAAAACTGTAAACTCTAAGATACTGAATCAATCACGTTATCTATAAGTGCCAACAGTGTTATTTTGTCATGCTGATTTCAATGGTATTTTTTAAAAAGGGAAAATATCAACAATTATTATAATACAAAGGGCTTGCAAATATACAAACAGATAGAGGAGTTTAATAACAATTCATGATGAACTATGTGGAATCCAATTCAAATTACAAAAGTTCACTTTGCTTGTTTGTTTTTTGTCTGTTGTTTTTGTCTTTTTTTTTTCCTTTTTTTTTTTTTTCCTTTTTTTTTTTTAAATCAAAACCGTAGTGTGTCTTGGACACAAATTCCTTCTACCTATGATAAATCCCCACAGTTCATTTTCTGACCGAAATATCAAAAAACTTAGATTTGGGGGTAGTTATATGACACGTGTGGTTCATTCGGGTCTATATAATTATAGCTCTCTCAGCTTCAAGCTAGATTTTGGGTCACCACCTTAAGTGCGTTTCCATCATTGTGTTGTTGAGGGGTTGGTTGGTTGGTTTGTTTGTTTGTTTTCTCTTTGCCTTTCTTCCTATGATACTTTTGTGGACTCAGTTTTAATTCTT
Organism: Merops nubicus; assembly: GCF_000691845.1. Taxonomy (NCBI): domain Eukaryota; kingdom Metazoa; phylum Chordata; class Aves; order Coraciiformes; family Meropidae; genus Merops; species Merops nubicus. Next base: position 1,678 of record NW_008608203.1, read on the forward strand.
TCAGAACATATATTTTAAGGATACACAGGTTTGTTTTTTTTTTTTTTTTTTTAAAGAAGCCAAGGTTATATCAAAAATTATTATAGAACCACAGAATAAACTGGTTTGAAACCAGAAAAATACAAAAAAGAACAGCTATAGGTACATAGACACATAGGACAATTAATAATTTGGAAAAAAAAGACTTACTTTCTTCCGTTCTGCTAATTTTCTCCAAATTTCCTTTAAATGCACTTTAAGCGAGAATTTTAAAAAGTTTACCCCAAAAAAAAAAAGAAAAAAAAAAAAGAAAAAAGAAAAAAACCACAACTGCTTTCATTACTTACACAGAACAAGCAGAGTTAATTGCAAGAATAAAAAATATTATTTTTACAAAAAAAAAAAAAAAGATAAGTAGCAAGTTGTTTTTTTTTCTGAACGACACGGGAGTTTTTAATGCATTCTGTAAAAGTTCATTTGACAGTCTCTTTTTTTTTTTTAATTCACAGTCCATTAATTTTTTTTTTTTCCTGTCTTCTCTTAGCAAACTTGTAACATCCTTTTCCATCCTTTCTTAGCAGAAGGAAATTTAAGAAACAACCAGAACCCAAATGTCATTTGCTTTCCTTTCACTCTCTTTCATCTCCCTTCTCAATTTTAAATTTTATTTTTTTTTTTTAATTTTTTTTTTTCCTTTTATCTCTCTCTCTCTCTCTCTCATATTTTATTGAATGGACATGTAAGGCCAGTTAAAACTGCTGCCAGACAGTAACATATCCCTGATTAGGGTTTCTATGGGGGTTTTACCTACCAAACGGACGAAAAACAATTGCTCTATGAC
>NW_008608203.1:3198-3947 GCF_000691845.1 Merops nubicus
CGTATATCTATATTTTTAGGGGGAAAGGCGGGGGGTGGGGGTGGTGGGGGGAAGGCTTGAGTCGAAGGGGGGGAAAGGGAGCCACTACTTCTCCCCCCCACCCTTGGAAAATAATTGGGGAGAGCCTAACCATGTGATGAGAAGGAACACTAATAATGGTGATAGAAATCATAATAATAATAAAAAAAACTGGCCCAGCCAAAGATAATGGCGCCCCGGATCCAGCAACAGATTCTCCCCCAAAGAAGACAACGCGTTTTTCTTCAGTCTTTGAAACTGATTTAAGTGGCCCTTTAAAACTGATCTTGTCAGTTTAGCCTATTCAGAGGCAGCCATGCAAACTGTGATCTCTCTGTTCATTTGAGCTGTTTCTTTTCCCCCCTCTTTTCTTTTCTCTTTCTTTCTTCCCCCCCCTCCACTCCCCCCTCTTTTTTTTTTTTTTTTTTTTTTTTTTTTTTCTTATTTTCAGAAAAGGAACATAGCTCTGACATTGCATACCAAAAGAAGCAACTCATTTCAGAAACCTCTTAGCATAGGCTACAATCCCTGTAGTAGGGTTTGGTCTTTTTTTTTTTTTTTTTTTTTTTTTTTTTTTTTCCTGATACGCTAAAATACAATAAGTTCCCTTTAAATCAGAGACGTCTGTGCTGAAAGAGCACAGGTTGTGACCTGACCTCCCTGTGGCTTTCCTAGGCACAGGGCTAACACATGCATATTCTGCGAGTCATTAGAACCCAGATTTTTTTTTT
>NW_008608203.1:4033-5328 GCF_000691845.1 Merops nubicus
AGGCTGCAGCAAACATTATATTCATCTACGTGCGTCTGCTTTACATCAGGGAGTGTTATTGGGGTGCTGCAGGAGCTGCGTGCATCACCCTGGTTTTTTTTTTTTTTTAGCATGCGGCTATCTTCCCCAGAATCAGATAACAAGAAACGTTTATCTAGTTGGGAGGCAATTTACACGCCAGGCCTCACATTTTGAAAATAGTAATAAATTAAACAGTTACGACAGGATCGGACGATTGTTTTCTCAGAAGGCTTTAAAAAAAAAAAAAAAAAAAAAAAAAAAAAAAAATGTTTGGGGGAAAAGGGGGGGTAGGGAAGGAGAAAAGGCAGGATTGGAAATAAACTCCTCGGGGTGGGTGTGAGCTGGCCAGGGGCTGGGGAGGGATGTGAGCGTGTGTGGGATCCTCGCTGAGCGAGGGAGAGGAAAATGCATCCTAGAAAACGGTAGAAAAATCAAATAAGCACCCCAACGTCCAGCCCTTCCCACTCGGGGTCCCTGTCACCCTGTGGCTAGATGCGCCCTGCTCATTGATCACCTTCGGACTTTAGCACGAGTAATTTGGGGGGGGAGGGAAAAAAAAAAAAAGAAAAAGGAGAGAAGTTTTTTATGTGTAAAGCAATAATATATAAAAGGAAGTTTAGGTCACGACCCAGAACCTGGACAAAGTCCAGAAAATGACTTCGTTCCCCAGACCCCCTTTAACACAACAAGGAACGGATTGTGAGCCCTTCTTTTCCCACATAAACTACATTTTTTTCCTGTTTCCTGATATCAGGCTTTAAAAAACTCCGATGAGTAATTATTTTACAGGTCCTGCTTCCATTCATATGTTTATCGCGTGGCCAGTTTCCCAAGCTTTCCAATCAGTTACAGAAGAAATCTATATGTATTTTTAAACTTAATCCCCAAACTTCTAGGGCTCCAGCACGCTGGGTTGCCGATGCAGCCTTAAAGTTAGCAATCTGAGATAACGTATTGCACAAATTAGCGAGCAGATTTATTTTTCTTTCTTTTTTTTTTTTTCCCTCTCAGAAAAAAAAAAAAATAAAGAAAAAAAAATTTAGCCTCCAGAGTTAATATCAGGATTATTACTCACCCAGGTTAAACTCTAGTGCAAGCTAATTAGATTTCACAACGCACTCAATTATTGCTTTATAACTCATGCACTATTTCTAGGCAGCAAAAGTTGACACATATTTCCCCCCTCCTCCTCCTCCTCCTCCGCTCCTTTTGCACTCCAGCTGAGGATCTTGGAGGGCTTTGCAGGTTGCAGTCAACTGGGGACAGCCCCAAAT
>NW_008608203.1:5396-6169 GCF_000691845.1 Merops nubicus
ACTATCCCTGTCTACTTATGGTAATGATCTTTTCGCACCCGCTACTCGCTTTGGACTCTGCAGTTCCTGCTGGGGACGACTGCAAACTTTTCCCCCTTAGCTTAAATGACACAGAACTGCTCACTGCCACATTCTCTTTAACTCAGAGATGGAAAGTTTATTTATTTTATTTTATGGGATGGCAGGGAACATGTTTTAAACTCGGCTTTGCGCATTTAACTTTTTTATTTTTTTTCTCTTTTTCTTTTAAATTCAATTTTTTAATCCTGCAGGGCTTTTTCTCCCCCCTCCCCTTCCTGGCTGCCCATAAAATGATCCTCTTTTTAAAGTGGTTTCACTGATAGGACGACTTGTATTTAACAACATCAAACAGATTTTTGCTGCTGTTCAGATGCGTGTCATTAAATGCAACAACCCAGAGCTACGCTGTTAAATAAAATATTTTTTTCAATGGGAAAAGCACAGTTCCTCGTGGCAAATGGGGTGCCTCTCCCAAATCCCCTCTTCCCCCAGCCCCAGCATTATCCAGCTAGGTTTGGAGGGTGTGTTTGGGTGGTCTTATTTTTGTGTGCGTGTGTATTTTATTTCTTTCATTCTTTTTTTTTTTTTCCTAAAAATAAAAATAATTCTTGCACTCCCTGGAGTGATGGGATGCTCAGGTCCGAGGCCCTGAAGGAGGGACCACAGGGCACCGTTTCCTACAAGGCAAGAGACCGTGCTCGTTCTCGGGGGGCAGGGACCAGTGATGGGGTGCAGGCGATAACACTTTGCAA
>NW_008608204.1:0-8165 GCF_000691845.1 Merops nubicus
CTTCCAACCTAAGGATTCTATGATTCTGTGATTATTTTGTAGTCTTTCACATTTTGGCCTCATACTGTTCTGCCTGTGTCTTCAATGTCATTATGGGGACAGTTAGGAATTGCAGAGTGCATGCATCTTTTGCAAAGTGGAGTCTCCTTTGCTTTGGAACAGGAGCTCATCATTGATTATAATATTAGTTGGCATGCATTTGTTTGATTTTATTACATGACTGTAGGTAAAAGGGAACTTCAGTAGGTTTACAGAAAAGTGAAATTCATTGGCATGTATTTCAGACATAAAACACTATTTTAAAAATGCTGTTACTGTGGCCAGCTCTTCTTTATTCTTGCAAAGATTGATTCTTTATGCAGCAACTTAAAAGCCACATTCTGCAGCCATTTAACTCTTTGGAGTTTTGCCTGCACAATGACATGACATTAACTTGTTCTGTGCGAGGACAACAACAATATTCCATAGGACTTTCACAGCTATTCCCAAGGACAAAAGCCCTCAAGTTTAAACACAAGAGTCTCTATAGTTAGTGAATGTGACAGTCCCACCTCTGTGACCAGGTCCAATGGGGCACACAGTGGGTCATGTTCTTGGTGGTTTCAACATCCAGTTCCAGTTGTTAAAGTATCCGGTTTTTGGCTTAGCATTTAATGTGGTTCTTACCCCAGAGTAAATGTCTGCCACAAAAATATTTATAAAATAATAAACATAAATTAAGTTTTCAGTCATCTTGTTTCTCACCACTGCTGGAGGTGTTACTAACAAGATGATGATTAGTCACATGTTCTACAACTGCCATTCACAGCAGTCTCTGCATGCTCATTGTATCTGGAGGCAAAATACTGATTAATTATTCCAGACCAGTTGTACAAGATCCAGTTAAAATAACAATATGTTAATAGATGACTGAAAATATTTTTTCTTCCACGTTTTCCATTAAATCTGTAAATGCGTTTAAATGCAAGAATTTGTCCAGATGATCAAAATTGTGTTATATACATATTAAGAAATGTATACAATCTTCCATAGATATTTATTCATTGGCAGATTCCTAGATTTGTGCAGTTCTTTAGAGATACAGTCAGGAAGCAACGGTAATCATTTCTATCTAAATATGTTCTTAAAGGAAAAAGTGTATTGACAGAAGTGTAATTCTGCCCATGAGAGAACCAGGAAAAATTCTTCTACTCAGTCAGTAATTTGATGTGAAAACCTGATCTCACTGAAATCAATAGTAACAGGACTGAATCTTTAGTTTTAAATCTGTCTTTAATTTTTCCCTTGCACAGAGAGGTAAGTCTAATGCGTCACTTCAGTCTTGTTTAGACTTCACCACGTCTCCACTTCCATCTTTAATGAAATAAAACTTACAAGTGGTCTTCCCCCATCTATGTGAGGGTAAGCTTTTTCTAATCAGAGACCTATTGTAAGAATGATTCTAGGATACTTTTTTTTTTTTTTAGATAAACAGAAAATACAACACTTTTCATCAAGATAGAATTAAATGCTTGAAAACACTCCACATTTTCTGGAAACACATTTTGTCTCTGAGGTCCTAGTTTTGCCTTCATTACTTTGTGCAGGACACAGGGTTTACCTGGCTTTCTGCCTCCTTTTTCTTAAAGTGTCTATTATCTGATATGCTGATATAAATACTGTTATATAATGGAAACTAATTTCTTCACAGATGCATAAATTTATACAGAGCTGACATGTTCTTCCTGACTATACTTTCAAATCATGTTATAACCATATCACCTAGCTTGATATTTAGTTACATTTTAAATTGTATTTATCTTTTTTTTTTCTTCAAATATACATTGAGAGAAAATGGATTTTGAATTATAGTAAGAGAAGGGACAAAATTAGTTTAAGGCTTTTGATGTAGGTAGATGGATACATTTCTATATGTAAAAATAAAATATTGCTACCTGAAGATGTTTCATCATGCAAAAGCTGCATTTAGTAATTGAAATTAACATAAGTTTTATGTATTTGATTGATTTCCAGGTCAATTCAAATGCAGTAATGCTTTGCAGTAATAAATGGCATGAAAATGAACTTTAACAGGCATGAGTTATTATTCATACACCAGAACTCAGTAAGCAGCAGTACTTGGCACAGTAAATAGTTCCATTAGCTTTGCTGTGGTAGTAGGATCCACATCTAATGATTTAGCATTTTTTCAAAAAATTTTCAATCATTTGTGAGGAAAGATTGAATACTGGAACACTTCTCTCCTTGAACAATGCATTACTGTGTTCAAGTACTGTGTTCAGCTCTGGGGCCTCCAGGATAAGACAGACATGGACCTGCTCAAGTAGGTCCAGAGGAGGGCTCACAGAGATGATCATGCTGGAGCACTTCTGCTGTGAGGACAGGCTGTTGGAGTTATTCAGCCTGAAGAAGAGAAGGCTCTGGAGAGACCTTATAGCAGCCTTCCAGTATCTGAAGGGGCCTACAGGTAAAATAGGAAGGGACTCCTTACTGGGGAGTGTAGTGATAGGATGAGGGGTAATGGTTTTAAATCGAAACAAGGTAGGTTTAGATTAGACATTAGGAAGAAATGCTTTACTGTGAGGATGCTGAGACACTGGAACAGGTTGCTCAGAGAAGCTGTGGATTACCCCTCCCTGAAAACATTCAAGGCCAAATTGGATGGGGATTTGAGCAACCTGACCTAGTAGGAGGTGTCCCTGCCCATGTGTGCAGGTTGCAATTAGATGATCTTTACGGTCCCTTCCAACCCGGTTGCATCGTTCTGCTTCTATTCTGTTACTCATGTGAACTTCATTTAGGATAGTGGAGGAGATACCACTACAAGGATTCTTAAAACTGATCTTTAATTTTTAAAGTGCAGAGGGAATTTCTAAAATGAGTTCATAAAAATTTCAAATCTTTTTCCCATGTAGATGCAAAACAGTAGCTGCTCACTTTACAGCCAAGCAAGTGATTCCAATGTTTAGATTTGTTTTATGAAGCTAAAAAATTAATGAGAATTTGATCCAAATTCTGGACTCCATTCTGACTTGTGACAGGTGATAAAACAAGGTCAATTAATTTACTTCTAATACTAGTTCATCTACAGATCAGCTGACAAATTTTGACTTTCAAGTCACAATTTTGAGTACTCATATAAATCAGAAAACACAAGCCTGCCAGTGAAGGAAAGTTGATGTCCTTTCCTGCAAGTTTCCCAGACTCAAAACTTCTTATATACTCTGGGGCAAGCTTCACATGTAGACAGACATGTACATTAGCACTCTGTTGAGTACCAGTCATGAAGAAAGACAATACCAATTGAAACTGTGTCAGATTTACAAATTATGTTCCAAGCACAACTTACATATTAATGACTGCTACTTTTAGCTATAATATTTTTATTATCTACCACCAGGTTAAATTTGTCCCATCTCTTCCTTAGTCCTCTTCACAAAGTTTTCAGCTTTCTTCAGGCTACTAATCTGTGAGGCCTAGCGTACTGAACTTCAAAGACTATCAAAAATTATCTGAAGAACATGAAAGAAGCTAGAAGAATTATCACATTTGTTACTTTGTTGTACTTTACACAGCCTTTCAGCAAGTAAATACAATATTTAAAATACTGTGGTTTCTTGATGTTTTTCAACATGAGTGATGTTTAATATGTCTTTATGGCTTCAGATGCAGTATATTTGCTGTACCAATTAGCACTACTACAGAAATATTTTTCATAATATCCAGGTCAGGAAACTCAAACTGGAATGTAATAGCAACCTGACTTCCTCCTTTTCCTGTTTCAATACCTGACACAAGTTTATCAGAGGCCTATCTCTTCTCCCCTGAACAGTGCTACCAAGAGTAACGTGCATTGCAGTTCGAATGATAAAATAACTTTATTGACTCTGTAGTTGCACACAGATCCCTAATCTGATCTAGTGATAATACAAACCACGTTGTGTGTCATAGGATGCTGTGGGGTATAACCCAGGCTGTCACTGATCTGTATGGTGACAGTTACAATGTGTTACCTCAAAAAGAAGAAATACAATTTGAATATGAGCTGAGTTTGAAAAGCAAATGGGAAATCATAATTTTATTTTATGAACTGTGCAAAAAGGAACTGTGGGTACAGTAATTATGGGACCGAGATCACTTTTTTTTTGCTTTAAATGTATCTACATGAGCTGCCTGATCTCCATTACAGTCGATGAACACAGAGTCAGTGAGTTATGTCAATCAGTTCCCCTGAACAGTAAAGATGCCTGTTTCAAGATAAAATTAATAATTTCCCATAACTTCATGGACTACAGTGGGGATTTAGAAAAAAAAAATTGTGTGCAAACTCCTATAATGGGGTTATCTGAAATTATGCAATTTAAATCCCTGTCCAAAGTGAGATGTTTGAACTAGCAAGCAAAGTTCCTTCTAAAGTCAATGCAAGGAGACCAGCACCTTCAGAAAGCGTTTAATCTCATCCCTGGATTTCTGTTTATCATCACAGATGGAAGGAAACATCTCCATTATAGGAAACCTTGAAGAAGAGTTTAGATTACACACTAATGGTGAATTTTGTTCAAGATTAGATGCAGACATGAGGCAAGTATCTCAGCTACCATTGTACTCAAAAGGGCTTCTTCTTTTGGTCTGGTGTCATTTGAGGTAATCTAGGATATCATGCCTGGTGTTCAGTTGCCACTGTAGATGATCATAGGTCATATGCCACAATTTCCAGCCTGTTGCAAATGTGTAAGGTGTGCTAAAGTGCATCAAATGACATTGGATGTATATATTTAGGTAAAAAAATAGAGTGCAATGAAAATTTAGTCATCTCCAAAGGAAGAATATTGCATAAAGTAAATGTATAATAAATCAAACACCTGTATTATATTATCTACCATAAAATCAACCACAAAAGATGAACAGAGTAAATACACTGTATTCCCAATCTCAATGTATATAAGTAGGAAAAACCTGTATGGAAAGGCTTTAATGTTAATATTTGGTTTTACACAAATATTTTTCTCTCCAACTTACAAGTTTGGTTCAAAGATAATAATACTGCCACTGGTACATGCACAGCAGATGCACACAAGATGTTTGGTTTATGTGTGGAAAACAGAATATCTACTTCACCTCTTTTGTTCAGATGCAGGAGGGAGGAAATCATTCCACAGCCTTGGTGAGTTGCTGTGCCCATAGACAAGTACCTTCACTACATCTTCTAAGAAATTAATCCTGATTTTGTATAAAGAATACAAAACTCCCATCGAAGTAAAAAAATGCCTCATTCATATGTCTGGGAACAGAATTCAGCTCTCAGAACTAAACCAGCTTGCACTCACCTGCTGCTTTAATTCTGAAATGCATTTTCAATTGATACCTTGTATAAATCATGAACTGAGAGCAATGTGCTTTATCGAGAAGACAGTATTCCAGTCACAAAGTGCAATCCAGATAGAAAGCTCCCAAAAGTAAGCAAGAATGACCTGAACATTACAGTACCATATTCTTGGTTTTCTCCATGGCAAACTCTTGGATCGACTGTTACACATTTACAAGGTATCAGTTTTCATTTGGTCATTGTTGTTTAAAGCAGGAGAAGGCTTGCTCTTCTGACCATCAGTTCCTCCCTTGGATGTGTCCTGGAAGAACAGCTTTGGCATCCACAGTGACATTAAAATTCGTTTGTATTCATTCCGAAAATTCTGGTTAAGAAGTCCATATATTATTGCATTAAGGCAGCTGTTGAAATAGGCCATGAAGTAGCTTACAATGAATAACCATTCAGGAACTTTGGGTGCCATTTCCATAGGATCAATGGCTACAGCCAGTCCAATGAAATTTAGAGGTGCCCAACAAAAGGCAAAAATCACAAAAACCACAAACATGGTAAGAAAGTTTCTGAAGTCACTTGGCTTCAGTCTTGGCTTTGTTTCTGACTTGACTCGTCTTCTAACTTGAAGCACTAAAACCCAAATTCGAAGGTAGCAGAAGCTCACAATGGTGATAGGAACAATGAAGTGAATTACCACAACAGCTATTGTGTAATATGAACTTGCAGTCTGAACAAATGTGCATGAATAGATGCGTGGGTCATACTTCAAAGAGCCAAGAAAAAAGTTTGGCACTGTTGCAATTACTGTTAATATCCAGACTAAGGAGACATACAGCATTGTGTTCCAACAGCTGTACACTTTGTCATAGGCAAAACTATGACATATATAGCAATATCGATTTATTGCAATTGCAGTGATGTTGAAAATTGAGCCTATTACACTTAGTCCCATCACAAAACCACTCACTTTACAGTGCATTTCACCCAACGTCCATCCATTGTGGAAAATAGCTAACAGCACCAGTGGGTATGGATACAAAGCCACCACCAGGTCAGCCAAAGCTAGACTCACCACAAAGGCATTACCTGGGGAAAAAGAAAAATACATCAATGTGAGTCTGAAAGCAAGCACAGCTGTGAACAAGAAGAAAATATTATATACTATTTCAGATATATGCAATGCTAAATCATTGATGATGTCAGCAAATGGCAGGTATATAGGACCAATAAGTCTGTATGGGAAATAATATTACAGTCCAGATAGAACACCATGGAAATATCTGCAGCAACATGTTTCAAATGTGTTGGTGACTCTGTTTATTCTCTATAATTATACCCTCTTTTCTATTTTAATCTTTAATAAACATAACCATTGGGAAGCCATTCCATAAACACATGTTGAGCTGTTTCAGTGTAGCTAACTCTACAGCTGGATGGAATAGACTGCAAAGGAAAAGCCATTCTCATGGTGAAATGGCAAGCCATTCTGCCACTCTGACCTGTGGCTAGAATACTAGCAGGCTTGGCAAGTGTCAAGGGGAAGAATGCACAAAGACTAAATCTATAGGGATTAGAAGGATGTATTGGTTTTTGTATATCTGAAGTTGCTACAGAATAGTCTCCAGTACAGATATTTTCTGCATGAATGGCCTATCTACACTACAGTTATTTTCCCATTGGATTTACTGAGGAAGAGTGAATTGCCTTTGTAGAAAGGCATATTTAACTATACAAAGGAAACCTTCAGGAATGCAAGAGAAACTTTTTGAATTCATGGAAGGAGTCTGCAGATCCTTTTCTGCTGGTGATGTTTAAAAATGTTTTAGTCCTACTGTTGACATTTATTTTCTCTATTTAAACTGCATCTTTTTCATCAGTTTGAGATTTCTGGACATTGTATCTAAGAATACTTTAATAAAATAGTGAGATAGTAAACTCCATTCCTGAAAAATGAAATGTGAAATAGTTCTCTAGCAACTTTCCACAAAATAGAAAATAGAGATACTAACTTTTGATTCTTGACATTTAGGTAGCATAAAACCTAGTCTATCTAGTCTAGTTGAGAGGTGACCCCAGTCTAGCTGAGGGGTGTCCCTGCCCATGTCAGAGAGGTTGAATTATATGATCTCTAGGCTTCCTTCCAACTTAAGCCATTCTATGATTCTATGATAAAACACATTTCTTGTTTGCATACTAACTTTTTTTGCCTGAAGTCTTTCACAGCATGAACAGATGTGTGAAAGATCCAAGTAGCTTTTAAAATTTTTCATGGAACATAATTATTTTCTGAAAGGAGCAGTTAAATGCTCAATTCTACAAACTCTGAGCTTTCTAGTCCTCACCTAGGAAAGCAATTGTCTATTTAATTTTAAATATAGATAAGTACAGATAATGCTGTGGTTAAGGACATCATTATCTGGGAGCCACAAAACCAACAATCATGTAGGATTAAACTCCTCAAAAAATGGCAGAACTTCACCTCTATTCTGTTTGTTCCACCTGCTTTGTTTCTGTAGCATACTTAACCTGAGTTAAGGAACAGGGAGTTTTCTTTCCCCTACACAATTTAGGGTAAGACCATGCTCATCAGAATTTGGACAGCAGCTGGTGAACTTGACATAAAGCAGGATTATTTTTCTGTAGCTACAGAAACATGGCTCCTCTCAAGAGGGGTGTACAAGTTATGTTTAGCAGCCTGTCTCACACTCTCTTTATACATCAAAGGTGACACAAGTGTTTTCATAGCTCAGTTCATTAATACTGGATGTAAGGGAATTCTATGTTGTCTTAGAAGCAGAATGTAGAACCAAAAGTGCTGTTGTACTGGTTTGGGGGGGTGGTGGTG
>NW_008608205.1:0-273 GCF_000691845.1 Merops nubicus
GGCTCAAGACATTCTGCTTTCCTGCCCTTCCTGCTGTGGAATTGCTCCTGCTTCTTTAGCAGAAGGTGTCAATCCTCGAGGCCTGACTGCCAATGCTATCTGGCAAACTGATGTTACTCATGTTCCAGAATTCGGTCGCTTAAAGTATGTTCATGTAACTGTTGACACTTTCTCACATTTTTTGATGGCAACTGCCCACACAGGAGAAAAGACTCGTGATATTACTCGACACTGGCTCACATGCTTCGCTACTTTGGGGCTCCCGGACCCCAC
>NW_008608205.1:618-1381 GCF_000691845.1 Merops nubicus
AGTTGGTAACGTGGGGAAGGGGTTATGCTTGTGGCTCCACAGGTCACCACGTGAAATGCATTCCTTCACGGTGTGCGAGACCATTTGTTGCATCATCCTGATTGGCAAAGGCGCTGTGAGTGTCGTAGCTCCTACACTAGACGGCACAAATGTATGGATCACCCTTGCAAATGTTACGCGCACCGATACCATGTGCATCTCTATGACAATTCCTAATGATCCTTTCCGCATGTGCCTGGTAGGGGTACCCATTGACAAGAAACACTTTGGTAAGCTGTATAATGAAAGTGTGCAGCAAAACTGCAGAGCCCCAGGTGGGCGCAGGCGGAGCCAGGATCCCTGGCGGAAGACCTCAGGACAGGACGAGACACGGTATAAAGATCTGAGAAGGATGCATGACTTTCCAGGCTTGCCCTCGCAGCCACAAGAACTAGATAGACTAGGGACTTTGCATGCAGCGCTATGCTTTTTACATTGATGGTACAAAGAGTGTTAACTTTCATGTCTCTCCTAAAGGTATTTTCAGCAATGCTTCCTTGTGGTGTAATCAGACCTTGGAAAGTCAACTGACATCCGGCATCACCGCTATTGCTCTCCCCTCAGACTTGTTCTTAATATGCGGGGAGAACATCTGGAAAGGTATACCAGGCAAAGCTGTTGGCAGACTGTGCACCATTGGTCAACTAACCTTGTTTCGTCCAAATCAGACTGCTTTAATTGTTGCAGCACAGCATCGGGCTAGGCATAGCACATGGGTTCATGA
>NW_008608205.1:1522-1792 GCF_000691845.1 Merops nubicus
TGGTCTTTAAATCAGTGCGACAGGCGACACTGTAAAACAGGTAGGCCATCGACTTCTTGCTGTTGGCTCAAGTCCATGGATGTGAAGATTTCAACAGCATGTGCTGCATGAACTTCAGTGATCATTCAGAGTCTATTCACAAGAGTATTAGTCGTCTTAAGCAGCTCGTTACGCAGTTACAGCAACACGAGGAGGGTGATTGGTGGGGGGTGTCTTCATGGCTTGACAACCTCGTTTTTGGGACATGGTTTAAGCACTTAGCAATGTATG
>NW_008608206.1:0-1208 GCF_000691845.1 Merops nubicus
TAGTCAATATGAGCTATAATTAACCACTGCCAATATAATTGTGTTTTGCTTCTTTTGAGGGTCTCATGTCAAGTGGTAATGCTAGTTGTGCCTCATTCAGTCTATTCCATTTGGAATTTTGGATATTTGTGGAAATGGTCATTGTTCTTTTGAGGATGAGGCCAGTCTCTTTTCAGTGGTGCCCAGTGATAGGACAAGAGGTATGGGTAAAAAATGCAACACAGGAAGTCCCAGGAAGTCCCACCTAAACATGAGGAAAAACTTCCATTGAGGGTGATGGAGCACTGAAAGAGGCTGCCCAGAGAGGTTGTGGAGTCTCCTTCTCTGGATACTTTCCAAACGCACCTGGATGTATTCCTATGCAACCTGATCTAGGTGAACCTGTTTTGGCAGTGAGGTTGGACTAGATGATCCCCAGAGGGCACTTCCAACCTATATTGTTCTGTGATTCCATGGTTCTCTTTCTCCAGGAGTTAAGGTAGAAGCAGGATCCATTGTCTTCCACGAGTCCCATTTGCATTTTGCTCCATCAGCTATCACCTGTGAGCAGCTCTCTCACTTGGTAAACCCAAAGGACTTTCAGAACCTTAAGACTGGAAATTCTGTTCCCTCTCATTGAATTTCATTAAGCTATAGCTCAGCAATTAATTTTTTACACTGGTGTGCTAATATTGTGCAATACTTCCTAACATGACCAGATTTGTCTAAGAACTTAACACAGGTGATTGGATACCTTCAATGCTGTGTTGTTAGAATAGTGACACAATAGTTCCTGTTCACTGACACCTACAATTCCAATTTGCAAAGAAAAATTCTGATTAAAATGCTAGATTACCCTCTTTTCAGATCCTTACATTAAACACAAATAAGAATTCAATCCTCATGAGCTAAGTTTCAACAAACGTCAAGTTTATGTTTCACTGTGCTATGGATATTTTTCTTCTTGGTTGCACCGGACTGTTGAGTGTTTTACAAAACCACAGTATTGTTGCACTGTTATTACTCATAGACTCAGGCCTACAATCTCTGTAGAGTCAAAAGTATTATTAAAATCACTATAAGACAAATGTTGAATGCACAAACTTCAAATATACAGAATTGTATTCCATAGTTCTACTGAAATGAGTGTAACTTCCCTTGGGGGACAAAATATACAGAATTGTATTCCATAGTTCTACTGAAATGAGTGTAACTTCCCTTGGGGGACA
>NW_008608207.1:0-524 GCF_000691845.1 Merops nubicus
GGGACTGGGGACTGCAGCAGCTCCCTGCCACCCTGGCAAGGTTTCAGTGAGGCTTTGCATGGGGCATCGGTGGATGGGGCTGTGCCAAGTATCTTCCCTCCTTCGGTGCAGCTACAAGGCTGGACTGATGATGCCTGAGGTTTGGGAATTTCTGTGGTACTTGGACCTTCCTGACTGCCCAGTGTGGGCCACAGTACAGCCACAGGAACTCAGCACAGAGGGTACATTAGCCCCACAAACCTGGTTCTGTGGTGGGTGGTGAATCCAAGCAACAATGTGTTTTACTTTTGATTTCCCTTTATTGGGGGCAGGTGCTGGGAAAGAAGCTGCGTTCCATCACCACAGTCCTGTGGGATCCGTCCTGGGACTGGGAAGAGAGGGCTGGGCAGGGCAGCCCTTGGGCAAGACAGACACAGATGGGTAGGTTCATCCCGGCCCAGCCTCGTGGCCCATGCCCCACAAGGAGGACTCACAGCAGGCAGGGCCAGCCGGCACCCCCCCGGAGCCGCCACTCCCACCGCCTG
>NW_008608207.1:555-6616 GCF_000691845.1 Merops nubicus
GAGCAGCCCCTGCCCCAGCCTGCCGTGGCATACAGGGGACCGTGGTCCCTCTCAAAGGTAATCGATGGCAGCAGATCCCGATCGCTTTCATTATTATTATTTTCTTATGCATGTGCGCACAGGAGATTTATCGCCAGCTACGGAGGCAAAATCAATTATTCATGTTATAAATTAGAAAATGATTTATGTTTGTGGGAGGCCAAGCAGCGTGGAGCCCCTGGCCGCATGGGAGCTGGGTTTGTCTGGGAATGGCACCAGACACCCCCTGCCAGCACTTCCCCAGCCTCTCTGTTGCTGTATGCCCTGAGTCTCCCACCTGGCAGTGCCCCCATCCTGTCACAGCCCCAGGGTGACCCAGGGATGGTCACTGGCAGGGAGTACCCAGCCTTTCCCACTCTGTCATCTTAGGTGCCCACAGACAGAGCCTGAGGAAAGCTGGGGACCGTGGTGGCCTGGTCACCCTGGCCAGTGCGGCAGGATGATGCTCCATGACAGTTTCCATGGCAGCAGCAGCACAGTCGGAGTGCTGTGAGGTGTGGGCTGATGAAGGACCCCCTTGCTTTCCCCCACTGGAGGCATCCTCACGTGTCCCCTCCAGCCCCAGCTTCTGTGTCTGTGCTCCTGCCTCCTACAAGGGACACTGTGGTCCCCTCCAGACTGCCACCCATGGGACAAGGACCCGTTGCACCACTGACACCCCCAACACCCCCATGCTCCTCAGGAAAGAGGGGTTGGGTGAGGGCAAGGGGGTGGTGTAAAGGCACACAGCTTGCACCAACCCTTGAGGCCAGCTAGCTCAGAGTGGAGCTGCCGGGCTTTGCCTGGCCATGGCCCACCTTCTTCTGTGCTAGGAGGGCCTCATGGGTCCTGAGAGTCTTCCCAGGCATGCAGATCCCGCCCCTCAATGGCTGACGGATGCTCTATGCAGAGCAGGGTGGCACTGGGCTCCCACTGCTCCCAGTGCTGGGGGAGGGGGTTGGCTGTTGCTGCCAGGTCTGCCCTTGGCCCAGCCATTCCTCAGGTGCTCAGCCCAGCACTGGTGGCAGCCGCAGCATCCCCTGGCTCTGCACGAGGGGGCCCAGCATCCCCATCCTGGCTGCCTTCACATCCTAAAATCCACTGCCCATGTCACGTAGCCAGCGGGAGCGAGTGCTGGGAGCTAGCCGGACGTTCTTTGCTGATAGCCAGGGCTGCCTTTGCTTCCGAGGAGTCTCGATCTAAAGCTGCCATGCCTGTGGCTCCCAGGGGACGGCGGAACGGGCCGGGAGTGCTGCCTGGCTCTTCTTGTCTGTTCATCTGCAGCTGCGTCAGCCGGGGCCGCGGGGAGGCACAGTCTGAAAGGAGCAGCACGGGAAAGAAAGGAGCTGTCAGCGGCCTCAGATCTGGGTCTGATGGCAGACGAGCCGTGCATCCAGCTCCTACTCACACAGCATCCTGTGCTGGGCTGAGCCCTGGCCCTCGGGGTGGGACGAGGCAGCACAGAGCAACCTCGGCTCCGCTCTGGCTCCCTGAGCAGCCTTTCCTCCCCTGGCCCTTCCTTCAAGCCCTGGAGCCTCCTCCCAGCTGCCAGAGAGCCTGTCAAACCCTGTGACTCCCAGGGCTCTCGGAGAGCTGAGAACTTCCTGGATCAACACACACATGGGGGTGTCAGAAGGGGCAGGTTCCTCCCATCGTCTCCCTGCCAGGCTGTAAGCAGAATGAACACTGGCAGCCAGACACAGTCCTGGGACAGGGAATCATCTCTTCCTGGGGTACCAAGGCTTCAGTCACACCAGCCTCCAGCTAACACTGGGGACCCTCTGGGAACACACGTGGTGTGAAGAGAAGACCCTGCTTGCTCTGCTCTGGCTCTAAACACCCCAGACAACCCAGGGAGCTCACAGCCCTGCCAGCATGGCCCAAGAGCCCCCCCAAAGGTGTGAGCACTGGGCTTAAACTACCAGGAAATAAATTAGTCACATTCTGAAGGCTGAGCATCACCTCAGGTGCCTCATTGCACCCTGGTCCCAAGCAGCTCAGAGCCGGCTGGCGCTCGTATGAGCATCCCTCTGAGCAAATGCTTACAGAGTGCTTTCAGTTAAGAAAAACCCTGGGGAACTGCAGTGGCAAACAGCAAGGAGGGAATCACCCATCAGCTGCATCATGCCAGGAGCACCCAGAGCACCCACAGCCCTGGGCCTCTCCCCCACGCCCAGCCACAACACCCATTCAGCCTGCAAGGAGGGGACTGCCGAGAGCTTGGCCTGGGGTGGATCAGAGCTGCTTTGCATGATTGCAGCAGACGTGGGGACTCGGTGGCTCGTGGCAGCACTGTGTAGCCTGAAAAGGAGGCGTCCAGCGGTGTGGGCAGGTGCTGGTGCTGCCCACAGCTCCTGGTCAGGGAGGCCATGGGGCCGTGGCCCTAGGAGCGTGGGCTGGCTGTGGCAGGGACAGTCAGCCAGGGTCTCTCGCTTCCCATTTTCCTGCACATCTACAATGAATAGGCACAGAAGGCAGCGCTTGTGCTGCAGGAATCAATACGGCTCCAGGAGCGGCCTGGGTGCTCCTCCCTGTGCTCCCTGGGAGCTGCACCCAAACCCCTCTCCCTGAGCTATCACTGTTGTGTCCTTCCCGCTATTGTCCCATTTTCCAGCACTCTAGCAGGACCACACAGCAGCCTGGATAGCCTGGCTCCTTTGGGAGACGAGGGAATAAGCGGAGGAGACCTCTTGCAGGGGGATCCAGGTTTTATCCTAACTCGAGGTAGCCTCTGTTGGCCCCCTGTCGCAGCTCGCTCCATCGTGGCCCGTCCTGCCACCAGGAGGTACCAGGGCACCATGGCTGGCCCCAGCAGGCAGAGATGCTGCCAGGAGGTGGCTCCTGCCTGCCATACAGTGCTTGGGGATGCTGTGCCTGGAAGCAGTGCCCAGTCTCACCCGGCTCTGGCCGTGGCAGTGCCACCACCGCGGGTGACAGCCGCTGCCCCGTGGGGAGGAGTCCAGCTGCTTTCAATAGACCGTGATTTGAACTGATTCATCAGCACGATCCGCTTGGAGCTGATAAACTGTTCAGGAACCCTGGCAGAGGAGGCTGAGCTGGACAGGCTGGGTATCCCCCTGCCTCCCTGCAGCTGCACAACTCCTCCAAAGAAGCTGCATGCCCCGACTGCACACACAGTGCCATGGGTCCTGCCAGCTCCCACCAGCTGCCAGCAGTGCCCCAGGTTTCCTGGCAGCCTGTTTGCTCTGTCCTAGCAGGGATGTTCCACAGGTGGGCTGGAGCCCAGCCTACCATCTCCTCCATGCTGAGACCCTCCAGCTGCAGAGCCTCATCCCCGTGCTCACTTTGCAAGGGACACTGGTGCATCTCTATGCCAGCCACAGCTCTGGGATCCCAGGGAGAACCCATGGGACCGTTGCCCTGCAGAAGGAAGGGGGACTGCCCTCATTCCCCACCTTCCTGCACCCAAGCAGGTAGCGAGGGAAAGCTGGGACGGGGACTGGGAGGTGGGAGATGAGTGCAGGAGGATCCGGTTACAGGCAGCACGGGGCAGGGATAGGCAGAGAACAGCAATGCAGCAAAAAGGGCTTTTAGTGATAATTAATAATTAACATTTCTAATGATATCCCGGCGACAGGAAGAGTCCAAGTGGGGACCCAGGGGCACCGTGCGTGGTGACAGGAGAGGCTGGGGGCTGTGTGGAGACAGGGGAGGCTGTGCAGAGCCAGGAGCTGGGATGGGAGAGAGCTTCAGGGCTAGGGGTCCTGGGGCAGGAGCTGGGCACCCATTGGGGCCCCCCATCTGGGCAGCACCCAGGGCTCACCCTTCATGCATGTCTGCTGCCAAGAGTACGGTAAGCCTGTGATGAAGGAGACTGGAAAATACGATAAAACACACCTCGGGGTTGACCTGGACTCTGCAATAATGCCTCGACAGTGGTTCCTGTGCCTAGCAGGTACCTGACAGGAGGAGGGGCCAGGGAAGGGTGCTGGGAAGCAACAGCTCATGGGGAGCTATTGGGATGGGTGAAAATGCTCAGACCACTGCTAGCCCTGGCACAAAGAGCCCCTGCAGGCTTGGGAGGTGTCTAGGCACTTAGGAGCAGCAGGCTGGCCTGGGTGCAGGACCAGAGCAGGCAGGGGTCTGTGGGCAAGGCAGGAGGTCAGACACTGTGGGACAGTGACAGAGAGGTGATGACAGGGAGGAGAGGGATGGAGAGAGCAGCCAGCTGAGTGTGGGAGTCAATTGCTGTAAGCCATCAGTCCCCAGGCGTGCAGTTGCGGGATAGGCAAAAGCAATCCTAGAATGTACCAGGAGTGGCATTTCTGTCATGACTGGGGACTTGCTTGCATCCCTGCATGGGCCCCGAGGGACCTGCCCATGCTGGAGCCAGCCTGGGAGCGGAATAGAGGCACTGCAGGGCTGCCAGGGGAGGCAGGGCCCAGGAACCCTGTGATGGGAGGACAGAGGCTCGTGCCCAGCACACCACATGCTGCAGGGGAATGGAGCGCTCACTATAAATACATCAGAGCGGTAAACGCCAGGGAAGAGAAGAGCTATTTCAGCTAAAAGACAACGTTAGCACAGGAATGACTGGGGATAAATTATCCAGGAATACATTTAGGGTAGAAATTAGACCCTCAGAGCAGGAAAGTCCCAGCACAGCCCCTCCGGAGAAGGGAGCAGTGCCAGGTAGGCACTCGGGTTGGCTCGGCAGCTGAGGGATCCCACAGCGCGGTGCAGTGACAGCATGTGCCCTCTTCTAGTGTCAAAAAGCAGCAAGGGTGGCTGGCGCAGCCCACCCGGCTGTGCTGGTGGGCACAGCAAGCAGCGGTGCGCAGGGCAGCCTGCACAGTGGGGCACATGCATGGCTCTGCACGCATGTGTGGGCAGTGCACAGGCTGTGTGAGTGCCCATACGTGTGCGCACGGGCTGCACACGCGCCTGGGCAGCTTGCCCACCACGTGTGCGTGTGTGTGCAGGGTGCTTGCAGGCGCGGTCTGCGTGCAGTGTCGCATGTGTGCATGTAGGTGCATGGGAGTGTGCTGACAGCGTGTGTATGCTGTGCACCCACCAGGCTGCATGCAGGTGTCTCAGCCTTCACGGTGCTCTAGAAAGAGGAACGACAGCTCCAGCAGAGTATCCTGGAGGTTAACGCCTTGAGTCAGCACTGCTCTGCTCACCTGCACCCACTTTATGTTCCACCATCTGGAATTTGCCAGAGGGGACACACTGGGTGCTCTCTGAATTCAGCTGACCCTGGGCAGATCCCTGTCCTGGTGAGGGTCCCCCAGCTCCCCGAGCAGTGCTGTTCCTGCGAGGGCCATGGGGCTCACCTAGCACTGCCACCCCTTAGGCTCACCCTGTCTGGCCACAGCACTTGGCACTGACAGCTAACAGGCCTGTGCCACCCTGCTGTTCATTGTAATGCAGGCAAGGGGCAGATTGATCCTCAGCATCCTGATCCCTAGGGAGCTCCCACGGTGGCAGATGAGCCACTAGGCATAGGGACACAGGGTGTCAGGGCTGCCAGCTGCAAGAGGGTCCCCACTCCCAGGGGGCTGGGTCAGCATGGATGGGGTAAGCACCTCAGGACCAAGGACTGAGGAAAGCTGGGGAAAGCACCTCTTCCCTGGGGATAGGAAAGGGTAGTCCCAGGTGCGTGAGGAGGTGTTCATGCTGGCCCCAGCTCAGCAGAAGAGCCTCCGCCTGCCTGCGTGCAGCCCTAGTGGAGCGCAGCGGCTCCCTTCCCCCTGCAGCGTGTCTGGCTGCTGCTCGCTCTAATTTCCTGTGCATTGTCCCCACCACACCGCCGCCACCGTCCCCTGCGCATCCCCCCGCGAGCTGCACAGCCAGGCTCCCTATGCCTCACCACCCCGCGAACATCCCCACACACATCCCAGCTCGTTTCACTGATGCTCTGCGCTCCCCTCTGCGGGTCCTTGCAGAGACCCATGTCCCACCTTGGGGTGCCTGCCCCACTGTGCTCGCAGCGCAGTGGGTTGGAGATGGCTGGGCCACGCTGGGCCAGCATGGGGCACAGGGGCTGGTGCAGGGCTGTGGCTTACAGCCACAGTGGTTG
>NW_008608207.1:6645-7022 GCF_000691845.1 Merops nubicus
TGCCCAACACGCCTGCGTGGCAGCATCCATGGGAATGGCACCAAGGCCCTCTGAGAGTAGGTATTGGGGAGCACCGTGCAGCCCCACCAGTGGAAAATCACCCCACTGGGTGCTGGTAGTGTGGGCTGGGGGCTGCAGCATTCAAAGCCCTCTTAGCACATGTGCCCCACATGCACACAGCGTGCACGTCCCCGCGGGGTGCCATGGTGCAAGCACATCCCTGCTGGCACCTGAGGAGCTGTGTGGCTCACGGAGCACCTCATGTGTACGTACCTGTGCGCACACGTGCGTGTAGAGGGGCGTGTGCGCAGTGTGCTGGCATGGCCTGCGTCTGCTGTGCACACGCCCAGGGCCAGGGCCCAGCCCCGGTGTGCTGG
>NW_008608208.1:0-3061 GCF_000691845.1 Merops nubicus
CTCCGCGTCCTGCCAGAGGTTCTCCCTCCGAAGTTGTAGCATCGATTTTCAGGCGAAGATCTGTGCAGAGCTTGCTGAGAGGGGCTGCGAACGAGGCAAATCTATTTTTAGCTAAATCGCTGCTGATTCATTGGCTGGGGCGGGGGGGGGTCTTTAATTAAAATTAGTTTTAAACGGTGCCCTTTATTGTTTAAATTCTCAATTTGTTGTTGTCAGATAGCGATCGGGGTAATGCTACCTGTACATAAGGGTGTGGGAGAGGAAAAAACCCATGGAGATCTGTTTATTTGTTCAAGGGGACATAAAAACACAGAGTGAGGAAGCTGGAGTTGTAGGAGAAGGTGTGCACAGCAATAAAGCACACATATACGTACTTAATTTGGCATTGATTACAAGTCAGAAAGCCACATGTACCCCTGCTAAGAGGATTTGTATTAGTTTACTGTACTTTGATCCTCAGGTCCTTATAGCAAAAAATCTGCAGTTCCTGAAAATGAAAAGAAGCAATTATTTTTTTCTTTTCTTTTTTTCCTAGAGAAATAAACAAAAATTCACATCTGTCATGTAGCAGTTGCTGCTGAGCAGCTCACAGGCTGCTCAACTGGGCTTGTGCTGTTCTCTGCTGCAGTCGGCTTGTGCATCGTGGACAGACATTAGTGGGACGTTTTCTTGCCCAAATGTATAATTTCGTGGTGTGCACACAGGAAGCTTTGATCAGTGGATATTTATTTCACCCAGCCTGAAAAATTAATCAAATTATGGTACTGTTAACATAGCACAGGCATCTTCTTATTTTTAGGGCGCACTACATGGATGGAGGTGATCCCGTGACAGGAAAGCGTTCTTTATTGTAACCTGAAAGAGAAGTAAATTGGGTCAGACAAAAGATCAGAGCTGTCATCAGCTGTACAAAAACCCTTCACTCTTGGGTAGAGAGGGCCAGCAATTTATCTGATGATTTCTCTACTTCATTTAATGTTTGAATTGAGCTAGTCGGAAGCATATAGGCAGCAGCCAGCTCGTTTGACAGACTGGTAAGCTGAGGAGCAGAGTGCCCAGGCCGCTGCTGGTGCTAGTGCTCCCCAGCCACAGGGAAAACCTACCCTTCTCTTCTCAGAACGGGAGACTTCACCAGCTGTGGCTTTCGTTCCATTCCATGACTGTTAACTTTTACCAAGAGAAACAATGATCCCCCATTCCTCTTCCCTGTTAGGTCTTCCCACCCAGTCCATGCACACCCACACTCCCCTTCCACCCATTCCCTCCACTGCCTCCCACTCATCCCACTCCCCCAGGTAGGAGCCAGGTGGAAAAGTCTCCTTGCTGGGACCTGCTACCCCTAAACATCTCTGTGATTCCTTGCTGGAGCATTTCTTTCTTTTTGGTTGCAGTTTGATTTCTCCAGGGTTGTGCTGCAGTTGCTGGATGAATTTGGCCTCCCCTTGGTAGCCTCCAGAGAAAGCATGTGGAAAAATAAATGGGGGCTGGGGCTTACTGCTTGCTTTAAAGTTAGCAATACTGTAAAAGTGCTTGGTGAAGCATCAGGACTGACTGTAGATGGATTTATATACACGTATCTTTTTAACAAGGGAGGGAAAAGGCATCAATAACTGTGTGCATTGATAAATGCATGATTCATTCAGCTGCTCTTACTACAGCACCTTCCTCTTTTGTGTTTATTTACTTTCTTAAAATGTATCCGGGCAGGCTGCACACTGTCCTCGGCACCCACGGTTACAGCCTCAGAGGCAGTTGTGTGTTCAGCTTCTGAACATCACTTAAATTTGCTCCT
The DNA here is from genome assembly GCF_000691845.1 of Merops nubicus. Lineage (NCBI taxonomy): Eukaryota > Metazoa > Chordata > Aves > Coraciiformes > Meropidae > Merops > Merops nubicus. Next base: position 1,793 of record NW_008608208.1, read on the forward strand.
TGTCTTGCCTTTCCTCCCAAAAAGCTGTTGCTTGCTCAGTAATGTAGGCTCTTGCTGGAGCTTTAAGCAGCTTTTTTTTTTTTTTTCCAAAGGATATATAAAAAATGCCTAAAGCAGACTACTGAAAAACAAATTAAAGCAGAGGGACACACTTCATGCGTTGCAGGCATGCGCCAGTAGAAGGGGGTTAGAAGAATATCATCATTTTACTGGCAAAAGTGACACTAGATCGGGGATTTGATTAATGGTCCAGCATTCACAGGGACTTAGTTCTGTATTTTTGACATATGCAAGTCTTTTGTGTAGTTGCCTCTGCAAGAATTTTTTTTTTTGTTGTTGTTTTGTTTTGTTTTTTTTTCCTGGAGCAGCTGATAATTTGTGTGTGCACTGGATATGCCCAAGGTACTTTCCAAAGACTAAGCACCAGACAGCACAGTATAAAAGGAATCCAGAGTTAAGGGAGAGGAAAAAAACACCCTGGTTTACTTAACTTTTTTATGACCCCTTTTACTAAGCCACTGGAAGAAGCCATAAATTCGCTGAATGTTATAATGAATATGCTTCAATGAAAGTAAAAAAAAAAAAGGCTTAAGAAAATTGTATATGAGCAACAGTGTGCCACACACAATTGAGAAAGTCAGTCTCTTTTGAACCTGATATTTAAGAAAAGAACAGAGCTGTTGTGTGTTTAATACGTGTTCAAAACTAATTACATAATTTTGATCATGCCTTTTTAATCTTTGCGTAAGAATCTGTGCTTCCAGCATTCTTCTCTATGCTAGTTAAAAGCCTGTACCCAAATAATGTTCCTTCTCCTTATGTGGCACCGAGCGCTCCTTTCTCTCCTTGGCTGTCGTTTAGTTTGAAATAAAACAAATGTATTCACTGCGGAACAAAGAATGCTTTTATATCGTATCATCAAATCCCATTTTATCTGCGGAGATTTACAGCTTCTGCAGTCTATAGAAGAGCCTATGCATTTTCCTCTCGCAAAAGCAGTAAATATTTTTTTATGAACGTATAGTTTACTTCAGAGGAGACACGCCACTCCCTTCTCTAACACCGTACATAGTTTCTGATGAAACAACATCTGACAAGTGTTGGAGGTTCGCGCAGGTCCCTGGATATTCTTGGCTTTTGTTCCGTGTGGGTCCGGCGTGGTTACCGTGTCGTTTTCCTTCTGCTTTTCCCTAAGCCCTGACGCGGTGCCCGGCCCTCTGCGGCGGTGCTCGGGCTTGCCGCCCCGCAGGTGTGTACGGGGCTCAGCCC
>NW_008608209.1:0-7502 GCF_000691845.1 Merops nubicus
GCCTCGACCCAGATGCAGGACCTTGCTAATCATGTAACAGAAATAGGTAAAAAAATAAATGTATGGAGAATTTTGCTAAGCCATCTAGTCCCTCATCTTGCTTATAATTAAGTATATGTCAGAGGGTGCACATGCCTGGGTGCCAACAACTGGACTGGAGAGATCAGAGTGAATGAAACTCAAGTCCCAGTCCTTGGACCAGAGTCAAAGGCCCATATGTCTCTATTGCAACACCTGGAGTGACGGATGATGTGTGAGTGCATGTGTGATTGCTAGCAACAATCCAGCCAGATGAACAAGTGAGGAGGTGGCTCAGGAGCTGGAGGAGAGGGGATGTCTTCAAGGATGAGACACTTAGCGCATGGAGCTGCAGCAACCTCAGCAATCTCTGGACTATTGAATCCAGAATGATTAATTTTTTAGAACAGGTTATTGTTACAGGAAAATACTTTTTTTTTTTTTTTTTTTTTTTGCATATTCCCCATAGTATCCTGTTCACTAGACTTACTATATTCAATGCTTCCTTTTAGGTGATGTTCTCTACATCTCTGACGTGTATCTGGGATTGCTTTCAACTGAAGTTCCTCTCTTATATTCCACCTGTTGCTCCACCAGTGAGTAAGTTAAGTAGGCTTATTTAATACATCTTGCAGACTACACTCCTGACTATACTTTGAGTATGGTGTTTGATTTTTTCACAATGGGATGATTTTACAGATTCAAGTTCAGTTTATGATCCACTATAATCCCTAGAAAGGTGTGGAATTAATTACTTTGCAGCAGTTTGTTTTTCTTCCCACTTAGGCTGATAATTATATCTGACTAAATGTAGTTCCTTGCACTCATCTTTGTTGAACTATATCTGGGTTTTTTCCAGACCATTTCTTCAATTTGTCAAGATCATTTTGAATTCTCATCCTATCCTCCAATATGCCTACAGTCCCTCCCAGCTATGTGTTGTCTGAAAATTTAATCATATGCTCTTGATTCCATCATCCCAGTTGTTAATGAAAAAACTGAATGAAGCTCCTCTCTGTACAGCTCTGGCAGTGAACCACAAATAACAATTCTCTGGGCACAGTTCACAACCACTGTTTAATGCTTCTGTGGAAGAGTCAACAAAAATCTATTTCCTTACCTGGATTATTTAAAAAAAAAAAAAAAAAAATTATGAAAGTTAAAACCATGCTAAATTCAAGATAGCATAAATGTATAGCCAAAGTTTTCTACATTCCCAGGGCCTCTGATATTGTAATGTGAAACGATTAGGTGGGTTGGAACAGGTTTGGGTTTTTTTTTTTTTCCAAACTCAGATTAATTCATCTGTCCATTATCCTTCAGAAGCTTGACATAGTTTATTAATTCAGAATTTTCTTGATCTGTATAACTGTATGTCCCACTCCTCTATACTCCTCCTCCCCAAAAATTCCATGATCACCACTGCACATTGTCTTTCCTTGGTTTTCAAGGTAGGATATATTCCAATGCTAAGTTTATAAGGGTATATTAACATGTCTACATATAGATTACCATAAGTATCCAAGGTGTCTAAGCTCTCAATACGGAGAAAATACATCCCCAGTTTAAGTTATCCATACAGGTGTCTAGTGCCATTTGATGTTATGCAGGATCTGCAAGACAACCACTGGGAATTATATACCAGATCAGTGAGAGGCTTGTGTCCTTCTTGGCTAGCCTGCTCTGAAATAGTACTAGCAGCTGAAGCTGAACTGGAATGCACTTTAGATTTCATTTGTTACAATGGGAATTTAAGACTAGAAACATCTATTGCTCTTTGAGGTGATGTAGGATATTCTCACCCTGCCCCACACATCTGTTTCAAAAGGACCTAGGTTATTCATGGGTCCAATATCATATCTGGAAGGAGTAGATGGTAGTCTGGATACTGAAGAGCTCTTCAAATGACACCAGATTCTACTTATGGTTGTTTTAATCAAATACCTGGCACACCTTCAAACACCTACGTAAAAAAAAATCCAAATTTGTGTTCTAATCCCAAATTGGATCCCACTCTGTCACAGATCCTCTTTGAGATGACAATGGATTGCACTGAGATTTCTTAAAAGACTTCTGAGTTATGCAGACAGTTTCTAGTCTAAATTCCCCCTTGTAGGCTTATGCCTTAACCTAGATTCAGTTCAAACACATAGTTCTTCCTCAGACTGAGCACTAAGTATCTGTTGTTGCTAAGATACTTCTAGGTATCCTGATTGTCCTCCAGATGTCACTCCAGGAGGGGCTGCGTTGTAACTGCTACATCTATGAAGAGATCACAGATATGCTAAAGCTTATCAAATAACATTGTAATCTATATTTGAGGAATGGAACTGATTGTCTTATTTTGCCCCTCCATGGCATTGATTACTCTAGTCGGTAGCTCAGGCTAACCTTTTGGGGAAGAGAGAAGCAAAAAAAAAAACAAAGAACATTAAACATTTCATCCTTCTTGATGTCCTCTGTTTACAACTCACCACAATTCACCCTTCCCAATGAACACTACACCCACAATCTCATACTAATTCACTTCTGTTATGTCTACTGGATTTGATGTTTCATGATACTTACACCTTGGTTTGTCTCTTAATCTTTCTAACCCAAATCCCTACATGTTTGTGCTACTTTTTTTTTTTTTTTTTTGTATACTTCATTGATACTTGGAACTAGTTTCTACTTTCTATACGGTTTCTTCTTATGTTTGAGTTTAATGAAGAACTCATGACTTACAGATTGATCTCTTACCTGTGCTTTCTCTTCTTCCTCCATATTGGGATAGTTCATACTTGTTTTTATTCTTCCTTTGAGGAACTTATTCCTTTTTACCCTTAAAAACTCATTTATCAAGATAATGTTATCTAATGGTTTCTTTTACAGATTTGTTAAAGCATGCCTTCTTTAAATCTTTTTTTTTTAATTAGGCCAAATTAAAACAGCTAACTTGAAACTGTTTTAGCAGTTTAATATGTTATTTTAAATATTTCTCATTTATATCATTCGTACAATGATACAGAGCTAGTCTGTTCTAGAGTGAAACCTGAACTATCTCTCTGGAAGGCAAATTCGCCACATGCTGTTCATGAAGAATGAGGAAAAAAAGGCCCCTGTACATACATGGATAGATATGGGTTATGACATTAGCACATTAAGGCATTATAACAAGTGATACTCCCCAGTGACTGAAAGCCAGAACTCCTACAGTAAACAGAAAGTAAATATTGTCTTGAATGACTGAATACAACTCTAAGAGGGCTTCCTCTGTCTCAGTGATAGATTCCTTGCAAAGATAGATACAAAGGTCTGTTGAATCTAGTCACATTGATCAACAGTTATATCCTCAAAACATTTTTTAAGAGTCTAAGGGGACCTGGCAGATAGGAAACCATTATTTGCTTCATTGTTTCTCATTCAAGCCTACTTTATATGTCCAGATTCTATCAAAAAGTGAATTATCTCCAAATATTTTTTTCCACACATAGGAAATTAATCCAAAACTATCAGTCATGGTGGGGTTCGATATGAGATTAAGATATCTAAATACCCTAGTTACATGGGTATCTACAAGCACACTGTGTTCAAGTCCTCACTATAGTCAATTGAGATAAAAGGCTTAATTCATTCTCTAAAGGTAGGTCTCTACTATAATTAGAGATACTATAGAGTATGCTGCATGGCATTCATCTGTTAAGTCAGTAAAATCTTTTGTTCATAACCTTTCATAGGCATGTTTTCATCATTGCCAAGACATGCAGATGTTGAGATCCTCTTAGTCATCTCAAATGGCAATATCTAACCAACTGAACCAAGCCCCTTAGTGGCTAAAACTTGGATGAAGAAGAGCTTAAGCAAATACATTAAATAAATGCAATTTTTAGGTAAAAAAAGCGCATTAGTGTTTTTCAACAAAATGGCTTTATCCCATTTTTCTACAAAACATAAACTAGTCTCAAATTCAAAAAAAAAATAAATTACATTTATTCTTTCTACATCATTCACAAAACACTTTAGGCTTGACATAAGTTCCACTTAGGAAGCCATAAAATTTCTGTTACAGATTTTTTTTCAACTCCGTATTCCAACACCTGTCAGCTCTGTTTTCATGTTGATCTGTTCACTATAGCTGTTTTTCATATGTAGTGTTTCCCTATTATCTTTTCTTGAAACTAATTGCTAAATAATGCAGCATCCTATAACTTCCTATCGAAAAAGTATCTCACAGTGGCAAGTAGTCAAGCTGAATTAAATATATTTCTAGACTTAATGAACTACATGTATTTTGGGGTCACATTTTAAGAGGTTCCATTATTGGTGGTTCTTAGCAATGCATTAAATAACCTTCACCTTTCATAACCTGAAAAATCCCTGTTGGCTTATCAGCCTGTATGGCATTTTTGCCTTTTGAGGTTTCATACTCAAAATAATTTGTATAATATCAGATGAAATGTAGTTTCCATACCCTTCATTAAGCCATGTGCTCTATATCCTTCCCGATATTTCTTCTTCCAGCTTTATGCTGCAACACAATGTTAATCCTTCCCCTTCACTGCTTGTGTGGGCTTTTTTTTGAGAATCTTCTATCAGTTCTTCACTTAGGTGTGAAGCACTTTCACTGACTTTTTATCATTTATGTTGTTTTATTGTTTACTGCAAGAACATGCCATTTTAATAAGAGAAATCTCCAATCTCAAACTGGACAACAACTAGATAATAGTGAAATGTTGATGTCTCCTAATAGACCTGTGAATCTCTAAACTAGTGAGCCTTACTGCAATGATCCTCTTCAATTTGATAGCTGTTATTAATAGGAAATCATATGAATTTCATCTAATTTAGTCTCTGGCTAAGTTTATCTCTCCCACATTCTTAGAATGCATCTTCATAGGAAGAGTGCCTCCCAAATATATCTAACGAATACTTATTTTGAGGTTTGATGCCACCCCCGCTTGAATCAATGACATTTGGTAATCATGAAGGATATTTTAAAACCGCATACAATTAGGAATATTTTAATTCTTATAAATAGAAGTTTAAGCTTGGTTTGAATAAGTTCGAATGGTTGATGGAGCCAAGATGCAAAAAACAGTCTTTAGGGGGACACTATTGTTTTTCTGACAAAGAGAAACACAGATTTGCATGTCCCAAAACCACTAAAACATATCTTTCTTCTCTTCTCTGCCAAAACAAGGCTTCAGCATCCTCTTCTCACCCCTTCCATGCTGAATACCCTCTCTTATCTGAGAGCCTTTCTCCACCATTGCCAGCTCTCTCACTCAGAATACACTGATAACCATGCTTTGTCTCCTGTTACTCTCCTGCCTACTGTTCCACCAGCAAGAAGCATCACTCTCTCCACTTAGTAGAATTTGCCTACCAGATCCTCCCTAGAAACACCTCAGGGCCAACACCAACCCCTGCTTTCTGAATAGTCCTGTTACCTTACTGTAGCACATAGTCAGGTGAAAGTTACTGAAAGGAAATGGTTAAAGCACCTGAGGTAAAATTCAGCCACCTAAACACAAGCTTCTGTCTCTAGAGCCTCTTAACATCATCAGGGTATCTGAAGTATCTGAAATGGTCTTCTGCATATGAAGTGTGACTTGCAGGAGACATCTTTTGAACCATAGGAGCCTAGGCAGTATTTTATATTCATTGCAAAAAGTGGTTCTAAAAGTCTATATTTAAGCGACCCAATCTCTTTCTGCTTTCCAATATGTTTCTACCTAGGCATCACCTAACCTCAGCCAGGCATATCTAAATCCTTACTCAGTTCCCTCAGGGTATCCTCTGTGACTCTGCACTCCTATCCACTCCCCTTGAGAATCACTCTTATTTGCAGTAGTAGGTTGAGCTTAGAAGAGGTTTTAACTCATTATTACTCAGTTTGACGCCAGAAAGGACATTGCAAGTAGATAAAACAAATTATGTGGGAAAGAGTAGAAGCAGGTAGCAAAACAATTAGCAACACTGAGCAAAGAAATGGAAGTTTAAGTTTGCCATTTATAGAACCAGTACCAGATAACAGTGATTTGTTGACATCTCAATCTTCTTACATACATAATCTAAAATACATACAGCTATGCTTCCCATAATGTTATAAAAAGTCATATTGTTTGGAGATAGGAGTATGTTTTCTTTCTTACAAACCTTTAGGGTCTACTTGATCCTAGAGCAGCTTAGTACACCAAAACACAGGGTAAGTGCATAACATGATTGAGTGTCATACCAGCAGTACCTAAGCTAAAGCTCCAGGCTAAGTAACCTAGTTCCTCCTGAAAGATGGATAACCCTTTTTTTGTTACCCAGTGAGTTGTGTATAATCCTAGGAAAGAGCAATGCATCAGTAACAGATCTTGTACAAGGTACACTAGCAAAGTGGCAGAGTATGTTTTGTTTATGCCCCTGGGCTAGGAGCATGAAGTACTGGGTTTAATTTTTTACTCTAATACTTGTGTGATTTCCAGTAAGTTATTCAGTGATCTTTCTGTTACTACTGCTCATATATGAAATTATGAACAAGTTATTCTTAGCTATATGCATCCATAATTATAGAAATTACTTTTCTTCCTTACACCCTATAGGTTTACTTCCTGTATTTCCTACAAATGTATGAAGTCTCTAGAACAAATACTGCCTTCAGTTTTACCTAAGTATGACATGAAAGAATGAGGTCTTACTGTGGTTTGGGACCTGTAAGTACTAGTGTAATGAGAACATAAAGATCATGATTCTGTTTTGTTTCATGACTTTGTCAATAAGGAAGAGGTTGTAATTGTGATCTGGTTTTGGATTTTGCTTGTTTTCTTTTTTTTTTTTCTATTGCTGCTTCATTCGTTTTGCTGAATCTCCACATAATGTATCAGCACTAAATCAATAACTTCAAGTTATCACGTTAAGCAGATGGAGCCAAAACCACAAAGCAATGGAAAGTAAAAGAAGTTATACCATTCTGCATTGTGCCTGTTCCTAGGCCTCTATACATTTCTGTGGCCATGTGTAATACTGTGAAATATCTGTGCTCCTTGATGGTCCCTGATGCACACACTGTCCAAACCTGAAGAATGTACTGGAGTATGGTCTCTTCTTTCCTGCACACTCTCATTTCCTTGAATAACATCAGTTTCATGGCTTTACAAGAGGGCAATGAGCATTCTTATTGTTCCATGGAAGTAGACCAGACTCAAACTTCAATATCTACAGCCTGTAAACCCCACAATGATTGTCTGCCCTACAGTGCAGAGAGTCATATCACTCAAAATCTCATTATGGACAACAGGAAACACATTATATATTGTAAAGTCAAGGGTTTTAATTAATTAGTATAATTAAAATCTTGACAGCCTCATCAAAATACAAAATATAGCTATATTATTAGTCCAATTACAAGAATACTGGCACTCATAACCCAAAAGAATACAGAAAAACTTCCAAATATCATTACATTTATTATATCTTTATATATAATTATATAAAATATAATATTATATAAT
>NW_008608210.1:0-625 GCF_000691845.1 Merops nubicus
GGCTGCTGCGGCTGGGCTGGGAGGAGGGGAGGGTGTGGGCACACAGAGAACCCCACAATCCCAGCAGGGTGGGGGTGGGAGGCACCTCTGGAGATCTCCTCCAACCCCCTGCCCCAGCAGGGTGCCCAGGGTCACAGCCAGGAGGGTTTGGGATCTCTCCACAGCCTCTCTGGGCAGCTGCTCCAGGCTCGGGCAGCCTCAGAGGGCAGAAGTCCTCGTAGGGGCAAAGAATCTCCCAGGGTGGCTTGAATTCACCAAGCATAAACCTCAACCCACGCCCTGGTGGCCAGTGTAGGTAGGGAGGAGGCTGTGACAGTGCAGCAGCCTCCTCAGCTGCCTTCCTCCAGCAGGAAACCTCACCAAAAGGATCAGAATTAAATCTGGACCTTTTTAGGGCCTGCTGATTGACGAGAGCTTTGTGTGAAGTAACAGGGAGGAGCATCCAAAACTCCACGTGTCAAAGGATTGGCCTCAAAAATCACCCCCCAGGTACATCAGCCAGGTCACACAGCAGCTCTGAGGTGGGATGATGGCAATAAAAAAAGCCTGTAGAGCTTTTAGCCCTCAAAGTCTCTCTCCTAGGCTGTGGTCAGAAGGTTCTGCATGTGGACAGGAAGGTCTGGAG
>NW_008608211.1:0-329 GCF_000691845.1 Merops nubicus
CTGGTGCAGTGCAGGCCAGGGGCTGGGCGCTGGCTATTTAGAGCCGGTGTGGTACCGTGGGGCTCTGTGACCTCACCGGCAACTCTAATCTCACGGCCGGGCCTCTAGTAGTCCTGTGTGTGTCCCCACTCTGCATGGAATGCTGACCAAGACATGCATCCAAGAGCAAACCCCAGGGGACAACTGTCCAAGGGCCCAAGGCTCTCTCCCCATTCTCCACATTCCCCCACCGCACGTGCAGCGCTGCCAGGGGACCAGGCCCAGCCCGCCTGGGTTCCTAAAAGGCAGGTGCTGCTTGAGCAACCTGAGCTCCTGCTGGGAGCAGGGGA
>NW_008608211.1:439-856 GCF_000691845.1 Merops nubicus
CCCCCCTAGCCCCCTGCCAGAGAAGCGCGCGGCTCGTGGGGGAGGCGGTTGGACTCATTGAGTCCCATTGCCAAGGCCGGCCCGTCAGCCGTGGCAAAAGCCTCGCAGGGTTGGGCTGCAAAGATGCTGAAGGGAAGGACTGGAACCAGTCAGACCGAGGTCTGCAGGGCACCCGGCTTTACAGGGGCAGGGCGCTCGAGTCCCCAGCTCCTCTGCTTCTGTCTTGCGTCCTTCCAGGGTGGGCCGGAGTCCCACCGAGAGAGGTGTGAGGGGCTTGAGTTCCCGATCTTCTGTTTCTTGGCCTTAGGTCACTGCTCTGTGTTTTCTCAAAAGGGGAAATGCCACATGCTGCAACGGGGACGCCGGGAGTATGGGAGGTCCTGGCTCTGAATGCCACCAGTGGCCTCGTGTCCCCTT
>NW_008608212.1:0-5781 GCF_000691845.1 Merops nubicus
GGCAAGAAATTGTTCCTCATGTCCAGCAGCTTTAACATGTTCATTTTGTTCCTCTATTTATTCTGCTTCTGTCATCTGGTGAAGGAGTGCTGGGAAAAAGCAAAATGCAACCACATGGTTCCCACAAAAGGATTAAAAAAAAGAATAAAATAAATAAAACACAGCTGAATATTTCTTGATCTAACAAGTTGATGGTTGGACTTGATGATCTTAAAGGTCTCTTCCAACCTAAAGGATTCTATGATTCTCAGTGTGTGTGGGCTGAACCATTCCTGTTGCCTTCAATCTTTCACTAAATTAACTTTAATTAAATATTAACCCTGTGTTGCCTGAGCACTTTTGGGGCACAAACTGAGCATCTCTGGCAGGAGCTCTGACCATCACTGGCCCAAATCCAGTGTTGCTGTGTTTCAGTCACCTCTGAGGGTGCCCTGAGCTGACTCCTCTCCTCTTCTTCCCCAAAACAGATGCATGATGGACAGTGATGATGAAGTTCGGGACAGAGCAACCTTCTACCTGAACGTGCTGCAGCAGAGGCAGCTGGCACTGAATGCTGCCTATATTTTTAATGGTCAGTGATAGCCAGCAAAGGGGTCCCAGATGTTGTTGCACCTTCTCTGTTATGGGTGGGCCTTGTTCTGCTAAGAATAGTTGTCTGGAATGGAGCTGGGGTCAGAATAACTAGAAAGGACAGAACTGCCTGTGGGTTTTTTGGTGTCTCTAGTGCTTTCCTGAGAAGTAGTTGTGCTGAGAATGGCAGTTGGAGCAAAATCCCTGAACCCCAGTGTGGTGGGGTTGGGAGGAACCTCTGGAGATCACCTCATCCCACCCCCTGCTCCAGCAGCTCACCCCCAGCAGGGTGCCCAGGGTCACACCAGCCACGTTTGGGATCTCTCCAGAGCAGGAGACTCCACAGCCTCTCTGGGCAGCTGCTCCAGGCTCGGCCACCCTCACCCCAAAGAAGTTTCTCCTCCTGCTCAGGTGGCACCTCCTGGGTTCCAGTTGGTGCCCGTTGCCCCTTGGCCTGTGGCTGGGCACCACTGAGCAGAGTCTGGCCCCAGCCTCTTGCCTTGTGGGGGCCCTTTAGCTCTTGCTCAGCACTGCTCAGATCCCCTCTGAGGCTTCTCTTCTCCATTATTGCTGGCATTGGTTATGAAAATGTTTCATGGTCTGGTTGAAAATCCATGCAAGGAGAGTATTTAATGTATTTAAGACTATTTCAAGAGGACTTTTCTGGAGTGAACTGTTCAGCCTGTAGCACTCTCTGAAATGCCACCTTTCCATGTCAACTTCAGAGAACTTTTTTTATATTCTATGCAGCATCTTGAACTCAGTGTCTGTTTGTGTTTACTGAGAGATGAAGGAGCTTTTATCAGCTCTTTATCAACCAAAATCCACCCCATATTTGTCTAGACTCTTCACAGTTTTTCTCTGTGCCAACAGATGGCTGCAGTGAGGAGCTCTTTAATTAATCTTCCCTGTTTATATCTCAGGTAGGAGGTAACTGAGACACAGAGAAGCTTTTCAGACTCCAGCACCTTCATGCTGTTGGTGCAGTGGAGAGTCCAAAATTCACCCTGTTCATTTCTGAACCCTGTATCATAGCACCTGTAGGTCTCTGATTGTTCCTGCTACTAAAACTGAATCTTCTGCCTGTGCTTTGACTTTGCAGGCTTGACAGTCTCTGTTCCTGGGATGGAGAAAGCCCTGCACCAATACACCCTGGAGCCTTCTGAGAAACCTTTTGACATGAAAACTGTTCCCCTGGCCACTGCACCCATCTTTGAACAGAAAGCAGCAGGTACTGCTCAGGCTGTGGGGGAGGCTGAAAGCATCAGGGGCACTGCACTGAAACTTGGGCTGCCACCTTGGTAGGGCCAAGGATCTTCAGAGATAGAAGACAGCACTTCTTCCAGAGCAAGAGGGCAAGAAGGTTGTTCCTCATTCTGCTGATCTGGTTACCAGGGAGGAGTTTGTCCCTAGTCAGAATTGATTAGTTCATAGATATTTAGAAAAAAGTAATTCCAGAAGCACTTGGTCCCTTTGCTGGCTTTCTTCCATGAGCTTACACAGCTTTTTGCACAACTTTTCTTAAAAGTTTGGGTATTTTTTTTCCCCCCCTTTCTCCTTCAACCAATTTTTCTGGACCCAAAAATGGCTTCTTTATCATGACTCAAAACATCTCTCCTTCCATCCAACACTGCCATGCAGAAAAGATACCTCAGTGTGTTTGAGGAACCAGGCTGGCCAGGATGTGCAGCAGAAGGTGTGAGACATGAGAGGTTATGAAATGTTTAGTGGTGAGCTAGAGGCATTTAAATCTCCTGTGTGGTGTGGTTGACAGCAAGGTGTCTGGTTTTTTGTCTTCTCAGAGGTTGCCCTAGTGACCAGCAAGCCAGAGAAAGTGGCTCCTTCACGTCAGGATATATTCCAAGGTATGAGAGGAGATGAGTGCATCTCCAGCAATTAAATCCCAGAATGATTTGGGTGGGAAAGGGAACATTTAAGGATCATCCAGTCCAACCCCCTGCAGGGAGCAGGGACAGCCCCAACTAGAGCAGGTTGCTCAGAGCCCTGGCCAACCTCCCCTGGGATGGTGCCAGGGATGGGGCAGTGACCACCTCTCTGGGCAGCCTGGGACAGGGGCTCAACACCCTCAGGGTCAAAAACTTCTTCCTTATAATCATTGAACCATTAAGGTTGGAAAAGACCTCTAAGATCATCAAGTCCAACCACCATGACCACTAAGCCATATCCCCAGGTGTCATGTCTACACATTTTTGAACCCCTCAAGGGATGGGGACACTGAGTGCTCATCATCTTCTTTTCCATCCTGTGCAGAACAACTGGCAGCTATTCCTGAGTTCAAGAGTTTGGGTCCTTTGTTCAAGTCTTCAGAGCCAGTGCAGCTCACAGAAGCAGAAACTGAGTATTTTGTTCGTTGCATTAAACACGTGTTCCCAAATCACATTGTTTTCCAGGTAAGAGAACTTAGTCTTGCACCAGGAGTTGCAGCAGGAGTTGGCCCTTAAAGGTGTAGCATAAAGAGCTCTGTCACTGTGCCCTGCAGAGAACAGCTTCCCTCCTGGGGAGCTGTGAGGAAGAGCTGAAGAGGGTTGTGCACTGCTTGCCTCAAGGATCAGATAAGGATGGAGGTTACAGGATTCAGAATCATGGAGTTGTTTGGGTTGGAAGAGACCTTGAAGGTCGTGGAGTCCAACCCTCCCCCAGCACTGCCAGGTCCCCACTGCCCCGTGTCCCTCCCCCCACATCTCCACGGCTTGGAAACCCCTCCAGGGGTGGGGACTCCACCACTGCCCTGGGCAGCCTGGCACAGGCCTCCACAGCCCTCCAGGGCAAGAAATTGTTCCCAAAATCCAACCTCAACCTCCTCTGGGGCAACTTGAGGCAGTTTCTTCATGTCCTGTCTCCTGTTCACAGAATCATAGAATAGAAACATAGAATCATTAAGGTTGCAAAGGACCTGTAAGATCATCAAGGCCAACTATCAACCCAACACTCCCATGACCACTAAAACATGTCCCCAACTGCCATGTCCACATGTTTTTTGAACCCGTGGAGGGGTGGTGATTCCACTGCCTCCCTGGGCAGCCTGGGCCAAGGCCTCACCACTCTGGCAGGAAAGAAATCCTGCCTCATATCCAACCTAAACCTCCCCTGGAACAAGTGAAGCCCATTGCCTCTCAACCTATTGCTGATCACCTGGGAGACGAGACCAACCCCCACCTCACTTGTGTCTTCTTTCAGGGAGTTGTTGGGAGCCAGAAGGTCTCCCCTGAGCCTCCTTTGCTCCAGGCTCAGCACCCCCAGCTCCCTCAGCTGCTCCTCCCCACACTTGGGCTCTAGACCCTTCCCCAGCAGCTCCGTTGCCCTTCTCTGGCCACGCTCCAGCCCCTCAAGGGCCTTCTGGGAGGGAAGGGCCCAAAACTGCCCCCAGGATTTGAGGGGTGACCTCCCCAGTGCTTAGCAGAGGGACACAGTCACCTCCCTACTCCTGCCATGATCTTGTCTGTTAAAGAATTCTACTAAAATGAGAGAGAAAAGCTGTTTAGTGAGAACAGTCTTGCTCTAAGATGCAGGATATCTGCTTTATGCTGTGGAGGATTTATTGTAGTTGATTTGAGGGAATAATTCTTCATTTAGAACTACTTCCTTGGTGTTCAAACCCTTTCTGGTTTCTTCCTCTGCAGTTTGACTGCACAAACACCTTAAATGATCAGCTGCTGGAGAGAGTGACGGTGCAGATGGAGCCGTCGGACGCTTACGACGTCATCTGCTGCATCCCAGCACCCAGCCTGCCTTACAACCAGCCAGGCATGTGCTACACCCTCGTCCAGATCCCCCAGGATGACCCTACTGCAGGTACCTCTGCTTGTGAAAAGTGTTCTCTGAAAAGGGTGCAGTCTAATACACTTTTTATTTCAGCTGTGGTACTGGAGGATTTGCAAATGGGACGTTAAAAGGGGATTGGAGAGGATGCAGGTAATGGGAAAGGGAATTTACTGCCTTCAATCCATGAAAAGAGCACATTTGAAAACCCAAATTTGTGTGGGTTGTATTCAAGAATAGAGTTGGTAAAAGGAGACTGCAAGTAGAACACAAATATGAGTAGTTTGGGCTTACATAGGCAATTTTTAGACAATTAGAAACAATCATGAAATGTAGGAATGAGCAGAAAACTTCCCTTTCTTAGTTCCACACTTAAACTCCATTGGATTTGCAGTTGGTTTAGCACAACCCAGCCCATCAGCAGGGTGGATTTCTTGGTTATTGCTGTAATACCAGGGAAGATGAGAACTAGTCTGAATTCCCTGAGCTCTGGTTTTGGCTCATAACCCCCTTGTCAGAAACCCTGGTGGAGTTTTTCCTGGGGGGTAATGCTGGCTGGATCTCAGCACTGCCCTCTGTGAGTCAGTGGGTCTGGGCTTGGTACAGCATGGCCCTGACATGCTCTTGAGATCTCCCTTTGCCCTTCAGCTTAATGTCTGGGGGGAGATTTTAATTTGAAATTGAAAAGCACTCTGCCTACAGCCACGTCTTTATTTTCTGGGGCAGAGCTAAGGTGTGTTGTTTCCCATCTCCTTTTTGGGAAGGGAAGGCTCAAGAGGAGGAAACTACCCCACTGACCTACAGGTTTGTTTTCTCTCTTCCCCAGTTGCTTGCACTTTTAGTTGCACAATGAAATTCACTGTCCGGGACTGTGACCCAAACACGGGGGTGCCAGAGGAGGATGGATATGATGATGAGTATGTGGTGAGTTCACAACTTGAGCCTTTTGCCTCATCCCTAGTGCTGAGTACACATAGTGGATCTTGGGTTCACACTCCCCTTTCAGAGCTGAAGCCAGCAGGAGAGACCAGCAGAGCTGCCTGCAACAGGATTTCACTGCAGCTTGGAACTTCAGGTCCTTCCCCCAAACCTTCCTTCTGCCAGAGGTTAGTTTGGCTTTAGTGTCTGGTGGACCTCTAACTGCAGCCAGTGGTGAGGACAAGCAGGAAGGAAGAGCTTCCATTGTCCATTTTCACAACTGTGGGGCAGTCTTTCTCTGCACCCCAAACATTTGCACTTGTTTAGTGTGCACGTGTCATCAAACAGAAGCCCAGCATGGTGGGGATGGGAGTGACCTCTGGAGATCACCTCATCCCCCCCCCTGCTCCAGCAGCTCACCCCCAGCAGGGTGCCCAGGGTCACAGCCAGGAGGGTTTGGGATCTCTCAGAGCAGGAGACTCCACAGCCTCTCTGGGCAGCTGCTCCAGGCTC
>NW_008608212.1:5897-8098 GCF_000691845.1 Merops nubicus
AGCTCTTGCTCAGCACTGCTCAGATCCCCTCTGAGGCTTCTCTTCTCCAGCTCAGCAGCCCCAGGGCTCTCAGCCTGGCCTGGCACAGAGATGCTCCAGCCCCTCAGCAGCTTCACAGCCTCCACTGGACTCTCTCCAGCAGCTCCTGGTCTCTCTGGAACTGTGGAGCCCAGAACTGGCCCCAGTACTCCCGAGGTGCCCTCACTAGGGCAGAGGAAGCACAGAACTACAAGTCAGATCTCAGGAAGGTTCCTGTCTTCTGGGCTTGGAGGAAACAAAAGCTCCTTGATTCTGAGCAAGTCTCTCTCCTCAGACACCCAGTAAAGGCAGCAATGGGTTTTGACTCCCAAAGTGTTCTTCCCATTTTCTGCTCTCCTTTAATCTTGCAGATATTTTTGAGTAAATGTTTTTAAGCTTTACACATAACCACTACAAATACTACTTTTTATTCATTTTTTTTTTTTTTAGGTGCAGTTATTATGTGCTTTTCCTGTAATTAAAGCCAGGCATGACAGAGTTTCTTGGCACAGTGCTGCTGTCTCTTTGTCTTTATTTCCCTTTCTAAGAATAGGTTCATTTCTGTTACTGTCAGCTGAAAATCTCCCTTGGTTTTTGTTTCAGCTGGAAGATCTGGAGGTGACAGTGTCTGATCATATTCAGAAGGTTCTAAAGCCCAACTTTGCAGCTGCCTGGGAAGAAGTGGGAGATGACTTTGAGAAAGAAGAAACCTTTGCACTTAGTTCCATTAAAACCCTTGATGGTGAGATGGTCTCTCATCTTTTATTAGTGACCCATGTAGTAAACTTGGTAAAGGGAGTAAAACCTCTCTCTCTCCCTCTGAGGGAAGATCTTATTGCTCTACAACCCCCTGGAAAGGAGGCTGGAGGGAAGTGGGGGTTGGTCTCTTCTCCCAAATGACCAGCAATGGGATAAGAGGAAATGAGTTTATTGTACCAGGGGAGGTTTTGATTGGGTATGAGGCAGAGTTTCTCTCCTGGCAGAGTGGTGAGACATTGCCCCAGGCTGCCCAGGGAGGTGCTGGAGTGCCCAGCCCCAAAAGGGTTCAAAAACCATGTAGATGTGGCCCTTGGGGACACAGTTTAGTGGTCATGGGAGTGTTGGGTTGATGGTTGGACTTGATGGTCTTAGAGATCTTTTCCAACCTTAATGACACTATGATTCTACATAGATCTGTATGTTTACTGTGGTAAGAGGAGAATTTAGTGCCTTCCAACATGACATTCTGTCCTGGCAACAAGCTTTTTGTGTTGCAACAGTGGGATTCCAGGGAGGGGAAGCTTGGCAGTGCTCCCCTGCTTGGAGGGAGAGGAGCATTCCTGGGCTGCTGAGACAGCAGAAGGGACCTGGCAGAGCAGGTCTGTTGGTGGGGCTGTGACCAAGATGAATGGAAGCTGTTAAACCACCTAGATGCTCAGAGAACTTTCTTAAATTGCAAACCAGTTCTCACAGAAAGCTTGTCACCAACCTGGACCTTTGTTTTCTTCTTCCATCTCTGAATGCAGAAGCTGTCAATAACATCATCAAGTTCTTGGGCATGCAGCCCTGTGAGAGGTCAGATAAAGTGCCAGAGAACAAGAATTCTCACACACTCTACTTGGCTGGTAAGTGTTCATGCTGGTGGTGAACTCAGGGTTTCCACATCCCCACAGAGTTTTACTGAACTCCTTGCCTGAGGTTGTATCAGAAATGGGGTTCCTCAAACCCTCTTATGTTCAGGTTCCTGTCACTGAAGACACATCCTGCAATTCCCACAACCTTTTTTTTTGGTGGCTGTGGCCCCACCTTACAGTTTTTTGTGCAATCCTTAGAGGTCCAGGGCTCTACAAAACCTTGTTGCAGTTACTAAACCAAAAGTGCAACGAAGGTGACAGAAGGGAGGGATCTGGCTGCATGGCAGAGGCAGAACTGGCAGCTCCAGCTCTGTCTGCATGGTGACATTGAGGGAGGGTGGAGTTGGCTTGTCCTGCCACCTGAATTGCATCTTCCAAGCCCTCTAGTAAAGGTGTAGGAGGAGTATTCCTCCCTTACCAGCAAGGGCACTGAGCCAGTGGACTGTGCCTTCACAGCAGGATTTATCTGCTGCTTTCTCAAACTGAAAGTGAGCTTCAGCCACCTGCTCTCTGGTTTCTATCTACTCAGGATCAGAGAATGACTTGGGTGGGGAGGGACCTTTCAAATCC
>NW_008608213.1:0-3832 GCF_000691845.1 Merops nubicus
TTTTTTTTTCTTTTTTTACAGGGAAAAGGAGGAAGGAGGAGGGAGGGAATATTGCATTTGCCTCCTTTGCTAACCAAAATTGAATTAAAGTTGTAAAATGCCTGGGAGTTGAACACTGACCGGGCAGGTTTTCAGTGGCTTTTTTTTTTCCCCCCTCCGAAGAACTGTTGGTTAATGGATGAATGGATCTGATGGAGCCGAGAAAGAATATGCTAGAGACATGCCTCTAAGTCAGATTTGTGCTGCCTCTGTGCAGCGAAGCCTTTTGCTTTGAGTAATTCCAATCCAGTTGACGTCTGGTCAGAATTAACAGGGAGATTCACCGAGACTTCCGAATTCTTGCTGCATGACTGCTTTTGCTGCAAGTGCTAGATTTGCATCCTTGAACCTGATGCCACAGGAGATGTCTTTCAGTACTGAGACCTCCCGTTTTTTAGGATGCCTTCCTCCAAACCAGAGTTGTGTCATGAGGACTGGAGCTCTCATGTGGATGATAGAAAACGCAAGCCTGCTCCAAGATCCCTGCGTTTAAGCTTGGATGATTTATTAGTCTTCCCCTACCGACACACACAATGCATTTATTTTCCCCGTTCATGTTGCTTTTAAACCACTAGAAGTAGAAGGAAGCCACAAGGAGTCAGAAAGACTGCAAGAAGGATTGGAAATGGGATTTGTTTCCAGCTAGGAGAAATTTGGGTATTAAATTACTGACGTAGGTCAATGGTAGGGTTTCCCTTCCACCCCCCCCCTTGGCTTTTAATCAGCCTGGGTGTCTTCTCCCCTAAAGGATGAAGAGTACTGACAGCTATCGCTGCTTATAATCAGTAACTCTGATGCTTGGAGTGTTGGCGATGAGATATTTCCATGAGACCTATTTAGATCTCTCCACTTCTACCAGGCTAGTTTTGCAGAACGTTGGGAATAAGCGGTATGTCAGATATGGCTGAGACGATGAAGATGAGCCGCATGTTTTACATTTGTCACAGATTTTGGGTGAGTGGATAAAACATTTCCTTTAAGAATGTGTGCGTGTGTGTGTGTGTGTGTGTGTGCATGTGTACAAGAACTGAAGAGCTTTGCTTGATAAGTCAGCTCTGTTACAGTGGATATAATTCATGGAGGGGAGGGTCAAAAAATCAATTAAAATTATTTATTTGTGTAAAGCTATGAAATTTCTCTCAGTGAAGAGAGCTGTTAAGTGCACTGAAGTAGGGGGTTAAGGCATTTAATCCCATTACTGAAGAATTCCTCCACAGAAGTCATCTGGGGGTGTGTGCGTGCATGCATATGTGTGTGTGTGTGCATGCCTGTGTGGGTGGGTGTGTGCTTTGTAAATGTATAGATAGGGGAAAAAAAAAACCAACATAAAAGAGTTCTAAAAAATGTGTGCTGTGGAGAATGTGTCAGTATTTTCTCTGTTGAATTAAGCTGCCTTTTTCAGCACTAGGCATTTTTCTTTGGATTCCTACCATGGCATTTCCAGCACCGGTTAAAAATGAAGGTAGAAGGAGGGGAAGACCTTGGTGCGCTGTTCACTGGGGAGGTTCTGAAGGGAAGGGGGAGCTGGGTAATAGGGGAGGTGGGAAACCTCGTAAAATGGTGCTGCTTTTCTCCTAAATTAGAACCATGAAACTGAACTGACAGCCATTTTATGTATATTTATGGGGCTGGTCGTGAAAAAGAAATCCAAGGAAGCATTGAAATGCACCCCACATGAACAGAACCAGAACAATTCCTACTGTGACCTCACCTTTTTAAACACCACAGGCATTTGACTCGCTAGGAATTGCCCATCAACCTTGTAATCAATGCATGTCATCCAGTTTTCCAAAGTGTGGGAATTAAAAAAGTGACAGGAGGTTGTTTTTTTTTTTTGCTTCTTTGATTAACAATCCATTCTCTACCCCACTGAAGATGTATAGATAAAGTTTAAGTCCTTTTTAAATTTTATGGGGCTATGCTATTATGCTGCTTTCTTTTTTCTCTCCTTATCCTGACAGGAAATAAAATGTATGCTTGCTGCTCTACAGTAACTTTGGAACAGGACCTCAACAAAAAAATGCATATCTGGATGCTGCAAACGATCGTGTTTGCTGTAACATCTCTCGTCCTTTCGTGGGCAGAAAGCCTCGAGTATTATGGGGAAATCTGTGATAACGCGTGTCCCTGCGAGGAGAAGGACAGCATCTTAACAGTGAGCTGTGAAAACAGAGGGATCATCAGCCTCTTTGAGATCAGTCCACCAAGGTTCCCCGTCTACCACCTCTTGCTGTCTGGGAACCTCTTGAACAGGCTGTACCCGAACCAGTTTGTCAATTACACGGGGGCTTCGATTTTGCACCTGGGAAGTAACGACATACAAGACATCGAAACCGGGGCCTTTCACGGTCTGAGAGGTTTGAGGAGGCTGCACCTGAACAATAACAAGCTGGAACTCTTAAGGGATGACACTTTCCTTGGGCTGGAGAGTCTGGAATACCTACAGGTCGATTATAATTATATTAGTATCATTGAACCCAACGCCTTCAGCAAGCTGCATCTGCTGCAGGTGCTGATTCTCAACGATAACCTCCTCTCTAGCTTGCCCAACAACCTTTTTCGTTTTGTGCCCTTAACTCACCTGGACTTGAGGGGTAACCGGCTAAAGCTGTTGCCCTATGTGGGCCTCCTGCAGCACATGGATAAAGTGGTGGAGCTGCAGCTGGAGGAAAACCCTTGGAATTGCTCTTGTGAGTTGATTGCTCTAAAGGATTGGCTGGACAGTATCTCCTACTCCGCTCTGGTAGGAGACGTGGTTTGCGAGACCCCTTTCCGCTTGCACGGTCGAGATTTGGACGAAGTCTCCAAGCAGGAGCTTTGCCCCAGGAGGCTCATCTCGGATTATGAAATGAGACCGCAGACACCGCTGAGCACCACGGGGTACTTCCACACTACCCCGGCCTCGGTCAACTCCGTGGCCACCTCTTCTTCAGCTGTTTACAAATCCCCCTTGAAGCCCCCCAAAGGCACCCGCCAACCCAACAAGACGAGGGTGCGCCCCACCTCCCGCCTGCCCTCGAAAGACCTGGGCTACAGCAACTACGGCCCCAGCATCGCCTACCAGACCAAATCCCCGGTGCCTTTGGAGTGCCCCACCGCCTGCACCTGCAACCTGCAGATTTCCGACCTGGGCCTCAACGTCAACTGTCAGGAGAGGAAGATTGAGAGCATTTCCGAGCTGCAGCCCAAGCCCTATAACCCCAAGAAGATGTACCTGACGGAGAACTACATCGCGCTGGTACGCCGGGCGGATTTTGTGGAGGCCACCGGGCTGGATTTGCTGCACCTGGGCAATAACCGGATCTCGGTCATCCAGGACCGGGCCTTTGGGGATCTAACGAACCTGCGGCGGCTGTACCTGAACGGGAACCGTATCGAGCGGCTGAGCCCGGGGCTGTTCTACGGGCTGCAGAGCCTGCAGTACCTGTTCCTGCAGTACAACGTCATCCGGGAGATAGAGGCGGGCACCTTTCAGTCTGTCCCCAACCTCCAGCTCTTGTTTTTGAACAACAACCTGCTGAGGTCTTTGCCGGGGAATATTTTTTCTGGTCTGTCTCTCTACAGGCTGAGCCTGCGGAGCAACCACTTCTCCTACTTGCCAGTGAGCGGGGTGCTGGACCAGCTGAAGTCCCTGCTGCAGATCGACTTGCACGAGAACCCCTGGGACTGCACCTGCGACGTGGTGGGGATGAAGCTGTGGCTGGAGCAGCTCAACACCGGCGTCCTGGTGGACCAGGTCATCTGCGAGTCCCCCAAGAAGTTCGCCCAGAGCGACATGCGGGCGGTCCGGGTG
>NW_008608214.1:0-272 GCF_000691845.1 Merops nubicus
ACCTCCCCCGACATCGGATTGGGACAGTGGCACATACCCGCAGGCATCTCTAGCCTGTCATGTGATGAAACTCCATACCTCCCTTGAAGGCTACAAGGCAAAGTCCTATAGGCTGTCCCCACATTCCAGCGGCAGTGGCCAGCCCACGGGGCTCAGCTGATTCCATCTGTGTGAGAATCACAGCAGGCTTACAAGGAGAGGCTAACTCACTGAATCAGAATTGTTTTGATTGGAAGCAATGTTTAAGATTATCAAATCCAAATGTTAAACCC
>NW_008608214.1:423-679 GCF_000691845.1 Merops nubicus
CTGTGCAGGAACCTCCCTGGTTCCAGGGTCTCACCACCCTCATGGTGAAGAACTTCTTCCTAACATCTAATCTGTACCCACCTACTTCTAGTTTTGCTCCATTCCCCCTAGTCCTATCACTACCCAACACCCTAAAAAGTCCCTCACCAGCTTTCCTGTAGGTCCCCTTAAGGTACTGGAAGGCCACAATAAGGTTACCTCAGAGCCTTCCCTTCTCCAGACTGAATAACCCCAGCTCTCTCAGTCTGTCTTCATA
>NW_008608215.1:0-992 GCF_000691845.1 Merops nubicus
TGTCAGAGGGGCTGCGCTCTGGAGCCGGGCTCAGGAGCTCCCCTGCTCGGGCACACGCAGCGTTTTCCAGAACAGCCGGTTTCCCACCGCAGCCAAGCTGCCGCTGGCACGTTCCTTCCACGCAGAGGACACGAGCCGTCTCTGCAGGTTAACGGGGAAGCTTTAAGCAACTCTCAATCGGTCGAGCCAGCATCAGGCAAGTCCACACGAGCCCCCGAGGCTCCCAAAGGTCAGCCTGGAACCAGCATCCACTGGGAAAATCCCACTTGTCTCAGACAGCAGCCGACTGAAGGCAAAAACAGAGGAAACGTGCTGGTCCAGCACGAATCCATCCCAAATCCTCCACCTGGAAGGCAGCTCTGGGCAGGGGTTCCTCTGACCCACCCCCAGCAGAACCACAGAGCTGCCCCAGTGGGGAGCACAGGGAGGCCCCGGCCCCACAGCTGGTGCCAGGCAGTGCCAGGCTCCTCCAGCATGAGCCACGGGCAGAGGACACCAGAGAGGGACACGAGCCACAGGAGCCCCACATCCTCCCCAGCTCCACTTCCCCACGGCAACAGCAGAGCCACGCAGGCTCACCTGAAAGAGGAGCAACAGGGAGCAGAGGCCCCAGCTCCTGGGCCTCTCTTGGCTTCTGCCAGGGCAGGGACTGCTGGAGCTGGTAAAAAAAAACACGGGGTTCTGGTCACATTCCTGCAGCCAAAATGCTCGTGGGGCCAGGTCCTGCTTGGGGCACTCCAGCCCAGGATGGGTTCTGCTGCCACCGTCTCCCCATGACAGACCAGGGCATAAACCTTTCACAAATTAATTTTATTAGCCTGAAAAAGAGCCAGAAAGTGCCTGTGCATGAGGCTGGCAGTGTGGTGGAAGCTCCTTGGCCGCCTCCACCAGGCACACAGTGCCTCCGGGAGCTCTCCCTGGGGCAGGAGGCGCCGGAGGGGCACAAGGGATCCATCAAGCCCCACGGAGCAGCCCTGGGCTGCAGGGGGCTG
>NW_008608216.1:0-214 GCF_000691845.1 Merops nubicus
ATGGTGGGACCTGCAGGGTGCTGCTGGCAGCAGTGGGGGTATGCTCTGAGATGCACCAGCATGACCCTGAGCCTCGTGTTTTGGGGGGGTGGGTACACGGGACACCTTGCGCCCCGGCGCCGGTGCTGCGACCCCTGATTTCCAGTGAAAATCCCATGGGAAGAGCCCCGTGATGCATTTAGAGGATGGAGTTTTGTTCCTTTGGGAAATGAGG
>NW_008608216.1:467-690 GCF_000691845.1 Merops nubicus
ACTTAAGCAGAATTACAACCAGGCTGTGTCCTCCTGGGATGAATCACCACAGCCGAGAAGTCAAAGAAAGGAAAACAACTGAATTCTCGGTGTATCCGTTCGGGGCTGAAGCCACCCTCCTCCTCCTCCTCCTCCTTCTCCTTCTTCTCCTCCTCTTTCTCCTCCTCTTCTTCCCTGTCCCAGAGGCGGTTGTGCCGCCGGGTTTCTCCATGGGAGCATCCCT
>NW_008608216.1:735-1255 GCF_000691845.1 Merops nubicus
TGGCTCCCCGTCGAGCGGGGAGCCTGGGAAAAACCACGGCCGAGGGAAAAGCAAACATCCCCAGCCCCAGGCCTGCGAATAAACACGGGGTATTATTAGTAACCGAAGCGGGGCTGAAGCCGAGCTGCTGATTTATGCCCTGATTTCCTCCCGAGGAGTTAGGCTGCAGAAAGTGGCTCCGGCTTTTCTTACCCGTGGGAGAAGAGCGAGCGGTGGGGCGGGCGTGTGGTGCCGTGCGGCGTCGGCCTGGCTCGGCCGCGGCCCTGCCTCTGAAGCACACACCCTCCTGTTCCCCTGGGATCTGGGGGGGGGTTTCTCCAGGATATGTGGCCTGCTGGTCCCTGGGGTGGAGGGGGCTGGTATCCAGGGATGAGGTGACTGGTACCCACGGGTGGCAGTGGCTGGTACCAAAGATGGAGTGGCTGGTAGCAGGGGTGGAGATGTCGGTATTCAGGAATGGTGCTGATTAGTACCCAGGGGTGGCAGTGGCTGGGAGCATGGGTGGATGTACCCTGGTCTG
>NW_008608216.1:1286-7493 GCF_000691845.1 Merops nubicus
GTACCCTAGCTTGTACCCAGGAATGGAGGTGCCTGGCACCCAGGGGTGGAGATGGATCGTACCAGTGATGCAGGTGATGGCAGTGCCTGGTGCCAGGGCTGGAGGTGATTGGTAGCCAAGGATGGGGTGACATGCCCTAGAGAGGAGGTGGCAGGTACCCAGGGGTGGTGGTGACTGGTACCAGGGATGATGGTGACTGATACCAGAGATGGAAGTGACTGATACTTGGGGATGGCTGTGGCTGGTGCCCAGGGATGCTGAGACTGATGCCCAGGCGTGATTTTGGCTGGTACCATGGATGGGGTAATGGGTACCCAGGGACAGAGCCATGCCCAGGGATGTGGTGGCCAGTACTCTGGGATTGGGAAGACCAGTACAAGGGATGGGAGTTACTGATGCCCAGGGATGGAAGAGATTGGTACCCAAGGATGCCAGGGGCTGGTACCCAGAAAAGCAAGGTCTTTTCCGGTCTGGTGGCTGCCCATGTGGCACAGGGCTGTGTGGGACATACGGCTGAGCATCATTTATCCTGAGGTGAAGCTGGATGAGTTTCCCTTGAAAACCCTATAAAACCCAATCGAACCTGCTTAAAAACATCCCAAGAGGCAATAATGTGATTTTTCCAAGTGATTTTCCTGCCAGAAACTGAGTGATTGAGGAAATGTGGGATTGGATGTAGTGGCATCCTCCTATTTTGGGTGGAGGTGCCAGCCAGGGGCTTTCCTGGCTGCACGAGCAAGTTTTATGTGTCGGGATGATGCTGTTTGCTGTGGATGTGTTTGCTCAGCATGTTGGGATGGTTGGAAGCAGGTCTGGCTTTGTTTCAAAGTCTTTTTTTTTTTTCCCCATTTTTTTGGTAGAAATAAAGCCAAGGGTGCATTAAAATGAAGCTTGGGAGTTTGCTATGCCCTGTGGACTCCCTGGGGCAGGGGACTCTCCCCATGGGCCAGTGACTCCCATTATGTCCCAGCTCCCTCTAGTGGGATCTGCATCCAGAAAGAAAAGGTGCAGAAATCCCAATTCCTCCCCCCCAGTTCCTTCCAAAATGGAAATGGGAGTCTTCAGGAGGTGCTGAGATTCAGGTTGCTCTATGAGACCCTAGAGAATCCCCCCCCCCCACCCCCCTCAACAGTGTGGAGCAGCAGGAGCCAGTGGCAGGGACGAAGCATAACAGGGGGGAAACTACTTGTATTTATTTATACTTTAAATTTTGGCACATTTTGGAGGGGTGGGAATAATTTTGCTCAAAGCGGGGCTAGCTCCTCCTTTGGCAGCTGCTGGATGAGCTCGAAGGCCCTGGGCAGTAAATCCCACTCCCAGAATGATCCAAAATGCTCCATATTTTTTCTAAAGCCAGATTTTCTTTTGGCCCAAAGTGAATTCTTGGGATCAAAATCCCCATTAGAGCTCAGCCAGGGTATGGCTGAGCCCTGACACAACTTGTTACACTGCTGCACCTCAGAGAAATGCTGAAAAATGCTGAACCTCAGAGAAATGCTGCAAGGGGCATCGTTACATGCACCAATCTGTGCACAGTCTCAGCCTAGGCTCGAGGGCCAGAAGTTGCCAGGATGGCTGAGATTCCTCATGGATATACATCCCTGCTCTCCCTTTCCCTTAAAAAAAAACCATTTTTCTTTTAAAAAAATGAAGGGTTTAGGGCTTTTCTCCATCGATGCCTCTTTGTTGCAGGGGGTGGAGGCAGGACACAATTTGCCAGGTCCTTTTTTTAATTTATTTTTTTTTAAATACTTTGATATGTTTTAAACCCCCTGGGGGAAGGCCAAGCTCCTCCTGCATCACTGCTCCCAGATGGGGAAAAGAAAAATGATGGATTGGCACCTGGGTTTTTTAGTAAAAAAATAAAGTAGAGCAGCCTAGGAGAGCTCCTTTGATGGGAGGCCAAGCAATACTGGGGTGATATTTCCAATGCTGGAGGGACAAACTGGAGGGAAAACCCCTCTCTGTGCCACCCATCCTAGATCTGGGGTGCAGCCAAATCACCCCCCAAATCCCCAGTGTTATATTTTTGAAGCATCCTCATGAGGCTGGCACAAGCCTTTGGGATAGAGGATGAAACCCTCAGCTTCATCCCAAGGGATTGGGATGCTTTTCCCGGTAGGGTTTGGGTCTTTTTTTTTTAGGGGAGGAAATGCCCAGGTTGCAAAATAAAAAGGGGGAAAAAAAAAAAAGGCTGGTCTGAAAGGAAATCTAAAGGTGTTTACAAAGAGCCGCGCTGCTAAAAATAACCGGCTCATATTTTAGATGGCCCTAAAAATAGGCAGAGCTGCTGGAGTGGCCAAACACTCCCAGGAATTTCCTGTGGGCTGCGGGCCGCGCGCAGGGGGGTCCGGTGGGGCCGGCCGGCAGTGCTCCGGCTTCTCCTCTGCTGGGCCCCCGACAAGGGAGGGAGCCAGGCTGGAGCCAGGCTTACCGTTTCTCCATCCATCCTTCCTCCCCGACACCATCCCAAGGGGCTGAGTTGGTTTGGGAGTGGCGTTTAAAACCCATCGGCCCCTAGTAGACCCCAGACACCAGTAGACACTCCTCGTAACGCTATTGCGGGACGATGCAAAATTAAATGACGGGATGGATTCAAAGGTGGTGGTTTGGGAGTGGGGATCCCCCTGCTCGCCTCGGGGACAGTCCCATGGGAGGGCTGGAGGGTGTCGCTACAGGCGGAGCGTCACCGTATGCGTCACCATGTCCCAGCGTCACTGTGTCCCAGCGTCACCGTGCCGGGGCTGGGCTCCCAGTCTGAGGGAGGCAGGGGGTGCAGGGCAATGGGAGTGGGATTGGAACCCCCATGGCTCTGGGGTTATCGGGTCCAGAACTGCAACCCAGGGGGGGCCAGGTTTGCAACGGGACGGGTTTGGGATTGGAACCCAGATGGATCAGGGGCTGGAACCCAAATGAGCCCAGGAGTGCAACACAGATGGAGCCAGGATTGCAAACCAAGTGGGGCTGGGACTGCAACAGGAATGGGTTTGGGATTGCAGCCCCTGTGGATCTGGGATTGGAGCCCAGATGAGCCCGGGATCGTAAACCAAGTGAGGCTGAGATTGCAGCCCAGATGGTTCAGTGGTGAAAGCCCAAATGGGTCCAGGGCTGCATCCAAATGAGTTTGGGATTGCAATGCAGATGGACCCACTACTGCAACCCAGAGGGGTCTGGGATTGTAACAGGATGGGTTTAGGATTGCAACCCAGAGGGATCAGGGATTAGAACCCAAATGAGCCCAGGACTGCAACACAGGCGAACCAGGACTGCAAACCAAGTGGGTTTGAGATTGCAACAGGAATAAGTTTGGTAGTACAGCCCCTGTGGGTCTGGGGCTGGAGCCCAAATGAGCCCAGGACTGTAAACCAAGCGAGCCTGAGATTGCAATCCAGCTGACTGGGGTTACAGCCCAAAGAGGTCCGGGATGGCAACCAAGGTGGATCCTGGGCTGCACCCAGTTGAGCCCAGGACTGCAATGCAGATGGACCCACAATTGCAACCCAGATGAGTCTGGGATTATAACAGGATGGGTTTGGGATTGCAGCCCTGATATATCAGGGATTGGAACCCCAGATTGCAGCACAGATGGACCCAGGATTGCAAACTAAGTGGGGCTGGGATTGCAACCCAGATGACTCTGGGGCTAGAGGCCAAAAAGGTCCAGGACATCAATCCAGGGAGGTCCAGGATTGCAATGAGATGGGTTTGGGATTGCAGTGGAGATGGATCGGGGATTGCAACCCAGATGGCCCCGGGACTGCAAACCAAGTGGGTCTGGGACTGCAATGCAGATGGACCCAGGCTGACAACCCTGACAGATCTGGGTTTGCAACAAGAATGGGTTTGGGATTGAAACCCAGATGGCTCTGGGGTTACTGCCCCAGTGGGTCCAGAACTGCAACCCAGGGGTGTCCAGGATTGCAACAGGATGTGTTTGGGATTGGAACCCAGGTGGATCAGGGGCTGGAACTCAAATGAGCCCAGGAGTGCGGCATAGGTGGAGCCAGGATTGCAAACCAAGTGGGGCTGGGATTGCAACAGGAATGGGTTTGGGATTGCAGCCTGGATGGGTCTGGGACTGGAGCCCAAACGAGACAGGGATTGCAACCCAGATGGTTCTGGGGTTACAGCCCAAATGGGTCCAGGACTGCATCCAAGGTGGGTCCTGGACTGCAACGAGATGGGTTTGGAATTGCAATGCAGATGGATTTGGAGTTGCAACCTGGATGAACCCAGGATTGCAAACCAAATGGGTCTGGGATTGCAACCCTGATGGATCAGGGATTGGAATCCAAATGAGCCTGGCTTTGCAACCCAGATGGACTCAGGATTGCAAACCAAATGATTCTAGGACTGCAATGCATGTGGACCCAGATTTACAGCCCTGATGGGTCTGGGATTGCAACAGGAATGTGTTTGGGATTGAAACCTGGATTTGCCCAGGACTGGAAACCAAGTGGATCTGGGATTGGAACCCTGATGAACCTGAGACTGCAATCCATATGGGTCTGGGATTGCAACAAAAACGGGTCTGGGGTCTAGACCCACAGGGGTCTAGAAGTGCAGTGCAGCTGGGCTGGGGATTGCAGTGCAAACAGGCTCAGGATTACAACACAAATGGGTTGGGGTTGCAACCCCAGTGGGCCCAGGACTGCAACAGAAACAAGTCTGGGGGTTGCAACACAGATGGGCCTCAGACTGCAGCCCAAATGGGTCTGAGATTGCAAGGGAAAAGAGTGGGACTGGAACCCAAATAAAACTGGGGTTCCAACAGAAATGTGTCTGTGATTGGAT
This sequence comes from Merops nubicus, assembly GCF_000691845.1. Classification (NCBI taxonomy): domain Eukaryota; kingdom Metazoa; phylum Chordata; class Aves; order Coraciiformes; family Meropidae; genus Merops; species Merops nubicus. Next base: position 6,081 of record NW_008608216.1, read on the forward strand.
CGCTGAAGAGCTCAGGATTACAACCTAGATGGGCCCAGAATTGCAATGCAGATGGGCCTGGGATTGCAGCTGAGATGGGTTTGGGATCGCAGGCCAAATGGGGCTGGGGTTGCAACCCAAATGAGTCTGGAACTAGAGCCCAGGATGGCCTGGGATTGAAACTTAAATGGATCTGGAATGGCAACACAGATGAGCCCAAGGTCGCAGCCCATGTGCATCTGGGATTGAAACCTAAATGGGTCTGGGATTACAACAGAAATGGGTCTGGGATTGGATCCTGGAAGACCCCAGGACTGCAACCTAGATGGGTCCAGGATTGCAACCCAAATGGATCTGGGATTGCAGCAGCAAGGGGTCTGGGACAACCATGGTGCTGCAGAAGGAATTCCAGGAGCTGCTGCCTTGCAAATAGCCTCGTTACCCCTAATGCAATTAGCTGTGCTGGGTGCAGCAGAGGCACCCATCGTGTCTCCTCCTTGGTCCCAGGTGCCAGGGTGTAGTTAAGGCTGCTGTGGCTCTTCTCTCATGATATGCACTGAGTTGGCCGTTCTCTGCCACGCAGCATGGGGAGGGTGCTGTGGGGGGCTCTGCACCCATCCCGGCCCCCCACAGCACCCTCCACAGGGTGAGATGTTCATCATCCTCATTACCAAGAGGAAATTTACTGGCTGCAATGGGAGGACCCAGCCCTGCTGCACGCCGTTGCTGTGGAAACGGAGTGAGCGGCTAATTAGATTTAATTAACGAAGCAGGAGGGGAGTGTTACAAATGGATCCGGGCAGGGTGCATCACCCGGCAAGCAGGGATGTGGGTGCCAAGGTGATGATGATGATGATGGAGTGGGGGGGTGGGGACAGTGGGCTTGCTCCGTGCCTCAGTTTCCCTTATCTGCAAGGTGAGGGAGGGAGACATTAGATGGGGATGGAGACCCCCTAAGGATGCCGAGCACCCCAACCCAGCATCATCTCCTTTCCTTCCCTCCCTCACTCCCCAAAAATCACATGCCTCACCAAAGCATCGCCAACGCTCCCCCCCTCTCCCCCCCAGCTCCAACACAGCATCCTCCCGGGCAAAGCCTCTTCACCAGCATCCCCTGGGCAGGATCCGGCCCCAGCTGCATCCGCGCGTGTCTGTGTGTGTGGGCACGGCTCTGCCTCCATCTCCTGATTCTTCCTCTCGCCCATCCTCGGTGCCTCAGTAGGACCCAGGGCTGGGGGCCCTCGTGCCGCCACGGACGCAGGCGAACGCATCCTGCAGCATTTTTGGGGGGGCGGCTTGCTTTTTTTTATATTTCTCTAGCTAGCTCATCTACAGACACCGAAACCCTCTCGAGATAAATAGCTCCTCAATTTGTTTTCCCTCCTCACTGCATCCCAGACGTTCCGGCTCGTTTCAAAAAGAAGAACCTTATTT
>NW_008608217.1:0-7450 GCF_000691845.1 Merops nubicus
GGCTTTTTGGTAAAAGTGGTTGTTTCTGTCCTTTCTTGCCCTCTGAGCCACCCCAGCTGTGCCCCAAGGTGCTGGTGGTGCCAGCAGCAGACAGTGTGTCTGAGCAGCCTTCTCCCTGCCCTGCTCCTTGGAAGCCAGCTTGGTTAAACTGCAAGCAGCAGCTGATGCCTCCAGGTCTGTGGTCAGGCGTCGGGCTGACGCGCTGGGGCCCAAAAAAATAACCCTTGTGAGACACTCGTTCATAAAAGCCCTTTTCTCATGTAATGGCTGCCAAGTCCTTCTGCTTGGTGCCACTCAAGGCCTCTGTGCACAAGGAGGGCCGAGCGTTCGGGGGGCTGGCTGGGGTCTGGAGCAGACAGAACACAGGTGGTCTGGTTTCCTGCCCAGCCCTGCCAGGGAGGATGCTCCCCAGAGGTGCTGTCTTGGTGGGGGGCTCAGAGGCAGCTCTTGAGTTTTTCCTTTGTGGCTGCTACTGCTGCTTTTCTTCCTTTCCTCTGTCATGTAGGCAGATTATTCTACCTTCTTAGCCTCAATTTCCTCATCCATAAAACTGAGACTAAAAACGTACTTGTTAAGGGTGTCACAGGGCCTCCTGAGCCTGCAAGGGCTTTGAAGTCCTCTTGTTAAAAGTACCGTGGAAGTGCAAGTCATTGATTGTGATCCTGACGTGAGGTGGGAGCCGGGCCCCCAGGCAGCGGTGCCGGGTCTGCTCCAGCGGTGCTGGAACCTCTGGGGACACTGGAGTTTGTGTCCTGAATGCTGCAGCCCACGTGGGGCCCTATCTGGGCACTGCCTTGTTTCCTCCTGTTGCCAAATGGTGGGTAAACAGCCCTTGTAAGGAGCCAGGAGGAAAAAGATGGGATTAGTTGGCTTGGGGAAGGTTGCCAGTGGAAGCTTGCTGAAGAGACTGCAGCCAGGCAGCTCTGCCTACAAGGTGGGGTTGGGTCCTGGTGCTGTGAGCCAGCTAGACACACTAGGTTTTAATGGTCGCAGCTACAATAGCAGGAGGTTTTAAGGTCATCCTGAAATCACTTTAATACTTTCCCTCTTCCCCCCACCCCTATTACAGTGCTTAATTGCTTTCTTATTTAAATGCATCAAGATTTCCTGATAATGTCAGTCCATTTGGCGTCTTGTTCTCTTTGGGGAAGCTGAAGGAATTGAAAAGACAAAAATTATCTTGAAACTGCAGGTTATTGGGGTGGGGAAGATACAAGGCTGTTAAATCTTTTCCATTAGAGTTGGAGTATCATGAAGTCTGGGGACTATTTTGATACTGAACTGGGTTTCAGCGTTGCACGTCTGTGATTTGCTCTTAGCTACTCAGAGAAAGGCCTCAGCTGCCTGAGCTGCTCAGTTCCTCCCATTGCTTCTGGGATAGTTCTTGTGTGCTGTCTGAGATGTCTGGGAGCCAGGACTGTGGATTTAGACTGAGGAGATGTTTTGGGGACGTAGGCTCTGAAGTGGGCAGGGGTTGTTTCAGCCACGTGGCGCAGGGCACGACAGAGCCCGTGTCTGTTGTGTTCTGGTGGTACCCACAAACCCACAAGAAGAAGCTGCTGGACACTGCTCGGTGGCCCACCCCCGGGAGCAGGCTGCAGGCTGCCTTTTTCCTTTTCCCAGCACGTGGCCCAATGTCAAAGGCAAAATCACCATCTTCAGATCAATAGCAAAACCATTAAAGTGCATCTTCAATTTCTGTGCGTGCTGCTGCTGTGTTCATCACCGCATCGGCAACCGCTTGATAACAAGTTCATTTCTTCTTGTGGAGGGAGATACTTCACTGTCCTGTCCTCTCTTCTGCAGGCTGGCTGTGAGATGGCTGAGCCCTGAGCAGCGAAGAAAGGGGTTACAGGGATTTTTTTGGAGCAGAGTAGCTGCATGGCTGCTGGTTTCCAACATGAAGGAGGAGCTGCCAGCCTGCAGCTTGCTCACACTTGAAAATACAGCTGCACTCAGGGCAGGAGCAGTGCCAGAGCATGAATAACTTGCTTAGACTCCTCTTGCTCAAGGGGACTTAGGCATTTGCAAGCACATTCTAAAGCATGACTCTCCTCCGTGGGAGCATGAAAAGCCCTTGCTGCCCTCTTTCACGTTCCTCTTGGGGATCCACCAAGCCTGTCATGCTTACAGGCAGCAAGCTGGATTGGCAGGTCCCCGGCCTGGCTGCAGCCCTGGATCCCTTTAGAACCGCTTCACTGCCGTGCCCTGTTCCACGGCTGGAATTTGTTGGTGTAAAACACTTGCTCGGTGCCTGGGCAGCAACTGGTGCTGCACAAGGAGTCGCTGGCTTCAGTGCCTTGGTGCTGGGATGCTCGTCAGCCCTGTCCCGAGAGCAGGGACGGGTCACCTCTCAGTGTGACCCTCTCTGGCTGCCTTTAATGGCCTGTGTGGGGCAGGCAGCTGGGGGTGTTTCGGTCCCACGCTCCCCGTGCGCTCGTGCTGGAGCAGTGGGGGTGGGTGCTGCTGGTGCTGCACGTGCCAGCTGTGTCCCCAGTGCTGCGTGCGGGGTCCGGTTTAACCCCTGGTGGCAGGGGGTGTGGATCCTCACCTGACCTGCCTCTGACAGACAGGGAAACTCGCTTTGGGAGCCCCGGAGTTGCAGCCGGCACAGCGAGGGGCTGACTGGAGCGTGATGAGTGAGGACAGTGAGTGTGGCAGGAGGAAACAACGGAAATCCATCTTCTGGCACTGGTTAAATAATGATGGTGCTGTTTGGACAGCAAAGAAATATCCTTTGGATAGGGTGACAGAAAACCTTATGGATGCTGTCAAACATGCCCTTAGCTCCTCTGAGCACATCGTTGATCTCATTGTTCTGCAAGGTGAGACAAATAACCCCTGTGGCTAGTGCGAGTCCAGCATCCTCTGTCCCTCTCCCAGCACAACGGCAGAGCCTGAAGCAAATGGGGTTTGTGGAGCTCCTGTTAGGAGCTGGGAACAAGCCAGGACAGAAGGGATCCAAGCAGCTGCTGAGGCCCTGAGCTCTCATGGCAGAGATCAGTGTTGAGGCTGTCCCATCACTCCTTGGCCTGCCACGGGCTCCTTCATCTCCTGCATGGTCCTCTCTAAAAACAGAGGATGGTGACACTCAGCTAAGCTGCTCTGGGAAGGCCAGATGTGCTGGCAGCGGTGGTGGCCCCGGGGGGGGCAAGCTGCGGGGGGGTTCCCAGCTATCAGTAACTCCTGCTGGCTGTTTTTCCTTCATCCCCCAGCCGGCAGCATCCTGGCATTGCTGAATGCTGATGAGGTGTAAATCCTGGTCTGACCTCAAATTTCCTCAGATCCGCCGCGCTGAGCAGCGGTTTAGCTCTCAGTTCCCCCAGCCAGCTGGGGGGGTTGACTAATGCTGCTCACATTTTACACCTCTTCGCACTGGAGGGTTTCCAGGCCCTTTGCAAATATGAATAAGGCAGCAGGTGAGGATTAGTGTTCCTGTTTAACACGGACACAAGCCCAAAGCTGTGCAGAAGTGAATCCAAGGCACGAGGGGCAGGATTGGGCTCTGCAGTCCTGCTTCCAGCACCTCTGCTCAGGCAGAGAGGTCCTGCTCCATCTGTGCCGGGTTTTTGGGAAGTGCTGCTCAGTAGGCAGGGATCAGGAGTGGCTGCTCCTCGGCAATTTTGGGTGTTCTGGAGGACAGCAGTGCACCAGCAATTAGCTGGCAGGCAAGCAGAGCATCCTAGGTACATCCTGCCTCTCGGAGCAAAGCATCAGAACTGAGAATCCTAAATACAGAACAACCTGTCATCTTGTGTTCCCTGAGGTTTTGTTTTACTTTTTAAATTATTTAATTGATGAGCCCTTTCGTTTTATACATCCACGTTAAGCTGGTTTCCACAGTAACAACCAAACCTGGAACCTAAAGCTTGGAGCCCTATCTGAGTAAATAATGCCAAAACCAATCTTTGAATATTTAATTAAATTCATTGTCATGCCCCTTTTGTCTTTATTTTCTGTGGATCTTCTGTAAACAGATTTCATGGGAACATGGACTGTAAAGGGAATGGCAGAGGATGCCCTTCAGGGGAGCTGCTCGGTGCCTTTGGCTCGGCTGACAGCGTCGTCGCAGGGCAGAGCAGAACAGATCCTTCGTGCCCTGCAGAGCACCCCTCAGCAAAGGTGTCCCACCACCATGCTGCTGCCTCGTGCTCCACTTGTGACCCCAGATAACCCCAGGCTCCTTCTTGCTTTTCTAGCCAGACCTTAAAAGTTACAGCTTCCCTGGATTTTTAGATGCATTTCCAGTTTCAGGATTGCTATCAGTGTTAAACTTATCCTCCCATGTACTGTCACTCCTGCCATGGTGTTGTCTACAAATCTCAGAATGCTTTCTGTTCCATTGCATCGTTTGGGTCATGCATGACAAAAATAAGCAGTGCCAGACCTTCAACCCCAGCAATACATCCTTTGGGTTTGCCAGCAGACTGTTAAGGAGTACTCTTTGCATACAGTAATTTATCCATGACACAACTGCGTTCTCTGGGAAGCCTTTGAATGATGTGCTTTTGTACCTAGAGCTCTGTTCTGCAAAGTCTTTCCTCCCAAAATGCTCTCCAAAGCAGTGGTCAGTCACACAAAGGTGTCTGCCAGGAGCTGTGCGGCTTCCAGAGGGCTGGCTGACCTGGGGGTGGTTCCCACCCAGGAACTCCCCTGTGGCACTCTTGGCCACCTGGGGTGGCCTGAGCTTGGGGGGTCTCTGATGCTAGTCCTGTGCTCTTGATTCACCAGGGTTGTACCTGGAAGTCAGGTGGAACAAATCAGAGCATCATCACCACAGGCACCAGCTGCAGTGGCTAAGGCCACAGGGAATTCCTCCCCACTAAATAAATCCTCTGCTGTACAGAACAGGAGGATGGCAAGACCTGTGCCTTTGGAGTGGGAGGCTTAAGAGAGTGCCTGGTGTGTTCTGGCCCAGATTTCCCTGCCCAGGCACAGGTCAGTGGATGCTGTTGCAGATAGGACACCAGGACAAAGAACAGTGGCTTCATTAGGTTGCTTGGAGCTAAGTTTTCCAGGACACTGCTAAGTGATGTTGTAAAAACCTGGCTCCAAACTCTCCAGAGTTAAGACGATTTGTCCTGGTGTCTGGCCTTGCAGGTGTGATTCCTAGCCAGCTGAGAGAGTGTGGCTTGTTCTGCCCCTGCAAACCAAAGAAGCACAAGCATTTAGTTTTAGAGAACCCAAAATTGGCATTTCTTGAACAGATCTTTGAGTAGAAGCAAAGGTTTGGGAATGGGGGAGTGTACCACCAGGCACCCAGTGCCTGGGAGCAAAGTCAGGTGAGCAGGGAGGTTGTCTCAGAAGCAGCAGGTCAGGAACACAGGACAGTCTGGGGCCAGGTTTTCACCCTTTTTTTTTCCCCCTCCTGATGCTGCTGTATGGAGCAAGAGGTTTTGCACTGGCAGGGATGTCACCTTGCAGCAATTATCTTTGTTAACCTCTAGGCAGATCAATTATCTCTTCTGACAAGAAATATAATATTAATACCCAGTTGTGTTGGTTTACTTACAATAGCTCTTTGGTACTTTTCCACGGTATCACAACACATCTTAATCAGATGGTGAGTGGGCTTAATTAGCCCAAGTATAGGTTTTATTTTTGATTTCTATGACTACTTAATCTAATGGAAACACATTATCTGCTCAGAGGTCTGCAGTTTTCCATTTGTAATTATTGCTGCTCTTAATTGATAGTGCATCAGGGGTTGTGGCTGCAATATGGGAGTTGAAATATGTCACCTTCTTGGAGTGCAGCTCCCAATCCGTTACTGCCAGCGTGCTGGTGCCCCCGCGTGCTTGGGCAGGTGGGCACCCGCCTCGGAGTCGCTGGATACCTGGCTCCTGCCAGGGGAAGGAGGAAACTCTCTGGAAACGTGGAGTACTTGGTGCCCGTGGGGCGGGAGCTGTGTATTGTGAAGTTTATTGTGCGGTTCCGTGGTGGAGCTGGGAGATTGAAGTGCCTGGATGTAGTAGCTGGAAGCTGTTCAGGTAATGGAAGCAAAACAAGTTTCCAAAACGAGGCCTGGCATTTATGACTAAAACCTCGCGCTTCAGGACGTGCAGATGGTTAGGCAGGAACAGCTTGGAGGGACGGGCTAATACACGATTATTAATTGTCGTGATTTTTCCACCTTTTTCCAAACAAGGGCTCCGGGCGCCTGGTCCAATAGGTGGCACTTGGATGTGGCCAGTGTGAAGGGTTTGGAGGCACAGGGGCACGGTGATGCCAGCTCCGTGCTGCTGAGCCATGTTAGCTGTTCTGTGTGCTTCCCATGGACGGAGCTTGCGAGGTCATGTGGCCTCTCCCACCTCCCCTGGGGAGGAGAAACCTGCTGGGGCTGGAGGGACCGTGTTGCTCACTCCCAGTGATGTGTGGGGACGTGGTGTGATGTTTGAGATGCACAGACATACAGGTGTATGTTTTAGGATGTACTCCACAAGTCCCGGCATCTTCACGAGGCTTTTGGGTGTTGCCTTTTCCAGCTTCTGCCAGCAGAGGGTATACACGTGAATGTGCCAAGTGCTCTTTTCTCCTCCGTTTGCCTCCATGGAGAGGACCCCGCCTGGCTGGAGAGCAGGCGGCGGGGGGCAGGCACCCAGCACCCTGATGTTAGCTCTTGGCCGGCTGCCCCTTGTCCTGGGCCGTGCCAGCCTGTGCTCAGGACCCTAGCAAGGCCCTTCACGTGTGCCCGGGGTGGCAGCTCCTTGTACCAAATAGCAGCACGGATTCCCTTGTGCCCGTCCTGGTGTGGCAGGGCAAAGCCGAAGCCTCTTCCCCAGCCTCTCACAGGGTGACTGATCAGATAATGTTCTCTAAGCAAATGCACAAATAACATGAATTGGGGTTGGCACTGAGCAGTGAGGTGTAAAAAAAGCAATTTGAGGTGTTCTAAGAAAACGCCAGAGCCTCTAAGATGTGATTGCTTGTGGGAAAGCTGTGCCCACGGCGCAGGCGCCGGGAGTGCTGCAGGCGAGGTGTCAGCCCCGGGGAGCAGGAGCTGAGCTCGGGGAGAAAGCGCTCGGGCGGGGTTCAGAGTCCCCCGGTGATCCTGAGCTCCTCACTTCGTCTCCTTTGGCTGCGGCACCTCGGCCGTGGCAGTGTGGTTGATGTGAAGTGCTGAGGGCAGGGAGAGCCTCGGGTGTGTGGCCCCAGCTGCTGGGGAGCTCCGAGGGGGGGAAGCACAGGCAGGACTGGGGGGATGCTGATGGCTGAGCCAGGGTGAGCGCTGGGATTCCTCCTCCTTAGCTGGGGGAGCAGAAGCACAGTTCTGCAGAGATGGTGTCATCCTGTGTTTTCCAGTTGCAGGTGAGTCTGCCAAGCAGGTTCCTCTGCCCGTGGCAGCAGCTGTGTGGGTAGCTCTGGGTGTGGGGCACCGATGCCCGCTCTGGACAGTTTTCCTTGTGCCCCTGCTCCAGCCGAGCCCCCGGTGTGGCGGGGGCTGCTGTGT